>NC_087378.1:6930072-7214572 GCF_963675165.1 Halichondria panicea
CAAAAACAATGACTTAAGGCAAATGAAGGGTGGGGACAATTTTTTAAGATAAAAGGTTGTTTGCATAGTATTAATTAGACCAGTTTGCTTATTAGTGCTTTGTGTCTTTGTTGTCTGTTTGTTGTTAGCTCAAATGGCTCAAGGGGTGCATTGTACATTCCAATTGTTGCCAATAATTTAACTTTTTAACTGAGCCTTTACCTGTACACTTGTAGCTCTATAGAGCGCTGACTCAGCACATCCAGCATAGTGTAGTCGGGTATGTCTAGCGTTGCCTGTAGTGCTGTCCAGTCTCCTTGGACACATTGGGTCACCTTGGTTGCAATGTTCCTCAGGTCTTCGTCACTAGGCAGGTCTATGTGACCGTTGTTGTATGTCTATGTGGGAGTAGAAACACAATGAACACTGAGGGGCATGTTATTGTAGGTGTGTATAACTTGTCTTAGTTACAATACCGGTAAATTTATATAGTAGTTCTAATGACTAGTACATGTATACAGTTAAATTGTGATGTTCCCTTCAAACTGTGTGTGTCAGTAGGTGACTGTTGTTTGTTGCGTTCATGGAATTTCTAGAGGATACTGTATTATTTGCTGTTGGCATCTTTCCAATCTGCATTCAAGCTCTTTTTTATTGAAGCTCTAATCGTGTCTGCTAGTGAATACATTAATTACCGTTAATTGTTCTCGTTACAATTCACGTCATTCTTGCCCGAGTGTATTTGGAAGATCACTCACTGTTAGTTCTGGGAAAGTGCACCTTTGCTGGCAAGTCCTCCATCTCACTACAAGTTGATTTGACTGTCTGCTCTAACTATGGTAGTCACAGAACCAGTCCCAGTCTAAAGCAACTCCATACTGGGCTACTAAAGCTCTAAAGGTCTTTACACCCTGACATTATTAAATCACCCCTCCCCTCACTGTTTACTCAGTAATAATGCATTGTCAAAGGAGGTGCCATAATGCATTTCCTAAAGAGACTAGCTGAAAAATGAGCACCTAATGGCCCAGGTTTCCACCTATTGCTAAAATAGGGACACTTCAATAGATGTGTACAGCTGTGTGTGCAATAGATATGCTAGACACTTAGACTGTGTGACAGATATATAGTCTGACAGGATTGCCTAGATCACTAATAGGCTTGTGATTTTATTATTATTAGAGAAAATCCTAGTAATGTGCTTTTTGCCGACAATTTTCGAGTACACCTGCAATCTATTCGCTGTGTATATTAACAATGCTCCCAGCCTATTTCTATGGTTATGGATTACAGGCCAAACATGACGTGCTAGTGCTTAGCACTCGCACGCTCTGCCTAGATACAGCTGCTAATAAAGTTACGGCTGGGATAGCCAAACATCTTGCTACGTATGTACACAGCCTGTTAACACCAATTAAACACATTGATTTGTCTGAGTTATAATCTTTGTACAATTAATTAGCTATAAAGAGCCAGTTAAGCTATAATTGTATGTTTTAACTGTAGCATTTAGGCACTTACTAGTTGAACATGAGTCTGTCTCAGTTCCCCTAGTGAGGGGAGGTGGTCGTAGTCATGACAACACTCATCACACCGACAGCTAGGACTGTGGCATTGCCAGCCGAGTCTAGTCACTTGAGTAGGGGCGGCTGGTGTGGTCATGAAGCTACTCTCCTGACTGCTACCGTGGTGATGGCTGAACAGAGAGGATGTGGGGGTGCCTGTGGGGGGATCATAAGTATAGTAATGTGCAGCTTTGGAATTATATGTATTGCAATGCACTATTTAACTAGCTAGGACAATACACTGCTTATTTGTTGTTATTTAAGGTACTGTTAAATTGTTTAACTAAACTTAGTTGTGGATAATAGAGTTTGTGTGCGTGTGTGTGTGTGTCTTACTGAGTGGAGTGCCTCCGTTACTGATAACTGCTCTCAACGGGAGCACTATCTCAGAGCTCATCTCCTCAGAGCAGCCAGTGAATCGTATCTGAGCCATCGATGACATCCTTGCCTCGCCGCCATGTACCCTAGGTGTACATATCACATCATTTAAACACTATTTTGTGTGTGTGTGTAATTCTACCCAAGTATTTGTAGAAGTAACCGCTTATCATACCCAAACAGAAACTGCACTGCGTACGCGTGTAAGGTACTGAGTAAGAGCTGTGTTATAATATTTAGTCGGTGATAGATAATTATGTGAAGTAATAACAATGCATGTGTATGCTTTCCAAGAACTGAAAATGTTGCAATAAAAAAATGCCTGAAGCTATAATTATTAGGAACTAAGTTTAGTAGTAGGATTGCTGTGTATATGTACCTGATGGTGAACCGAGGGGGGTGAATGGAGATGCTACGCCCATCTTCACTGCTCCACAGGCTCACCTCACTAGCCAGGATCTGATTGTATGGAGGGGGGCAGTTAATCGTTTAGCCTATCTAAAATTTAATTCAGAAACAATAATTATATAATTTAGCCTCACCATGTTTGTATACATGTGTGTTAATGTTGCGCTACTATACCTTGTGGCTGGACTCCAGAGCCAGGATCCACCCAGCTTCCAGCAGCTGTCTCTCAAAGCCTATCTCAATAGCTTTGCCGGAAAACGTGAACTTCCGAGGTGGCAAAATCTCCCAGTCACCACCAAACTGTTTCTGGACCATCTGCAAGAGATGAAGGAACGTTAAGCAATTAGCTTTACATGTACACCTTGGAGTAAAGCTCGTGTAGGACAAATTGTACTAGTATTGTGTGTGCGTTGCTGTTTAGTTACAGGTCTGTTTGGGTGAGGCTGTGTAGTTACACACTGTCGAAGATTATGTACTGCCCTAACAAGCCTAGGTCTAGCCTATTGATGAATTATGCTAGCCAGCTTGTCATAATATGACTCAATTATATCAATTACCTTGTTTAACTTGTGTATGGGAGGTCAAAAGAAGTGAACAAACTAAAGAATTGGACCGAAGCCAATCACGATATGTCATGTGGTATTTTTGCTAGCTAATATGCTTTCCCTGATCACACATCTCGGCATATTTAGGGCCTTCTTTTTAACCCCCCCTAACCACAACCCATACACGTTGGCTCACCTGTATGCATGACTTGAGTAGGTAGGTGACACAGTAATGCATCTTCCAAGTGTTGCTATAGATAGGCTTTGGTAGCACTGTTAGCAGACAGCATCGAGCCTGTTGCTTTGAGAGGTTGTTCGAAGCAATGCAGAAAAAGCCGCAATGTTTTGATAGCAGTATTCCATGGCTATCCCGTATGATTCCCTGGCCATCCGTAGCTTCTTTAAACGCGTATTTCTTTGCTGTGTAGCGTGTCTTCGACTTATCTGCGGCCCTTAGAAAAATCTCACTCTTGCGTGTACTGTGTGTTAAATCCAGAAAATGTGGCAGCTCAATTTCCATCGGTTTCTTTAGTTTTACATCTGGTATCATACCCACCCACACAATAGGTGAAACAACACTCATGTTTTGTGGGGTCTGAAATGGACCCTGTAGTGTGACTCCTATTTGTAGCTCCACCATTAGCCGTTTCTTTATCGCTCCTTTGGGAATGACAATCTTGAAATCGTGAGCCTCTGATACATACTCGCCACCGTTGCTGTCACATGGGATGGTGACTATGGTGTCAATGAAATTTATTCCATGACAGGTGCATGTGATAGGACATGTGTCATTGTGAAGGTTGACAGTTTGCAGGAGAGGTGACAGTGGAGCACTCTTCATGTCGGATGGTCTTGCTAGAGGGGAGAGACGAGATAGTTTCATATCTGGATACCTTTGGGGTGATCTTGTGGGAGATAAGTAAGGCGAGGGTGATGCACGATCAGACAGCGGGTAGCTCTCGCTTGTTGCATATGTGTTACTGTAAATTGCTTCAGCTGTAGAGGTGCTGTACCTCAACACACTGTGTCTTTGCTTGCTGTGTTCGTCCTTGTTTCGTGAGCTGTCTAACCGCGGTCTCAGCTGTACTTGATCCTCTTCTGCCTCTACTTTGATGTCAGGTGTGTTGTTTATAGGCCCTACATTCTCGTATCGTCTCCTAGGGATCTTTCTGTTTGCAGCTGCCTCCATGCCTACAGATGCTTGAGCAATGTCGGTGAAAGAGTGGCTTCTTTGAGTGAGACCTCTATTTTTTCCGTCACCTTCGTGACCATCTGTTCCCTCTGTTGCTATTCTGCACATATCTCCGGTAGAGAAGGATTTTGATAAGATAGCCTTTTTCCAAAGAATTGAGCTAGAATGTGACATAGGCTTTCCTGATACGGAGTGTACGCTGTTAACATGACCTTCATTTTTGGCTGTCAAGAAACTCGGTCGTACCTGGTACTGTTCTAAGTGACTTGCGGGGATAACGACAGGACGGGTCATTCTCGAGCCCGAGGGCGTACGTTTTCTGAATCCGATGTCACCGTTGACTCTGTCAGCATACAGCACGCTGACTCCTTTACGTACCCGCTTGTCCTCCAATTGATTTATATTAAGCTTGAGCTTGTTGTAATGCTCCTCCTCGCGTGCTCTGGCCTCCAACAACTCAGAGGAAACCGACAAACCGTCCATACTTGAGCTGTCTGTTTCCTCCAAAAGAGTTGAATATAGCATCTTCGTTTTGTTTTTTGTTCCCTTCTCTCGTTTCTGCCGACCCCTGCCGTCGTTGATACTGTCTGTGTTGCCTGAGAGGTTGTATCTGCTCGTAGCTCTCTCAGGGGAATCTGGTGTGATTCGCTGAGTGCCAATGGATGCAAGAAAGTTTCTTGCTCCCATTGCTTCGAAGGCATACCCCACGTTGACATAGTCTTCGGGTCTCCTTGCACCATTCTCCATGCGTCTTTTCTGTACTGAAGACATCTCACAATGGCCTGCAAACAGGGACAGTGTTGCAATAAATACTGAGTGTCTCATTAATTCTGTTTGTTCTGGCTAATTATGTTATTGTAAAAGTTGATTATTGCGAACTTGTATCTACCTACTTTACTGTTTGTTTGCTTAAGCCATTACTGCTACTATTGTAAGCCATTCTATAAGTAATTCACTATTGGATCAACAGTGTAACTGTACTGTTGCAGCTATTGCTTGCATTTTGTAACTCACGTTTCAATGTTTCAGGTAACCAGTCTTGACTAACTGCTATAGCTACTCAACTCTTGATTCTGCACTGACTGACACACTAGTGATTGTGATATGCCCAGCCGACTATATACGTAGGAAGGAAGAATGTGTGGCTGGCTCACTAATGAGTTAATTGTGTTTGGAATCCTGTGATGTGGGTGTATTTGAATGCATTTGTGGTTGGGTGTGTGCCCAAATTCTAATATGGACCAGCTCTTGGAACACAGGATGCACTACCCAGGATGCACTACCAGCTGCAGCTTGTGTGTATGCTCCATGTTTAGAAATGAGCTTTCCACGTTTGATGTAATTCAACACCGCTTATTATTAATCCCTTGATTGCTACACCACAAACAATCCCAAGGGTTGTACGGTATCCATACGTGTTGGCTCATCAGCATTACAATGATTGTCATAGTGATACCAGTTGAGTGTGAGGTCACTCTTCCTTTAGAGTAGCTCATGTACTCCTCCGTCTGTCCCGGCAGTTTCTATAGTGCACTCCCTGCATATGTGAAGTATGTGTGGTGTGGAATCATGTGCTTAAATTAACTCACGGTTTGGGGATAGATATCAATGAATATCGTTACTGAGCATTCCAAACCGTTCAACTCACTTTAATGGACATTAAAGTACATTGACACCATAGTAACCACAAACACCGTCGGAAATATCTATCCTCCTAATATACTGGTCATAGAGCTTTGGTCTGACAGACAAAATGTACCCCATTTCTCAAGTAGTGTGTCCATACATGGCTCCCTTGTGCTGTTTGGCCTGTCCCAGTCGTTTGTTTACGTTCCATTGATAGTTGCATAGAATACCTGTTACCTCACAAGCATTGGGGGTTTGCGTGGACTATATTGTTCGTCGCCCCACCCAGTCACAACAGATGCCCTCAGGCACTAGACACATGTTCTCTGGCCCTATTTGGTGTAGACAACGAAAAGTGTGCTAGTTAGCAACTACGTAGTAAATGGGAATGGGCTTGGAATGCAAAATTGACTTTGTGATAATTGGCTACATCTGTCTCTATCCAATACCGTCTGATATTGTCTTACTGCATGCTATGTATGTTGCTTTGAGTTGTTACTGATACGTTATTGTAGAGATAGTACATGTTGCTCTTATAAAGTTCCATG
The DNA here is from genome assembly GCF_963675165.1 of Halichondria panicea. Lineage (NCBI taxonomy): Eukaryota > Metazoa > Porifera > Demospongiae > Suberitida > Halichondriidae > Halichondria > Halichondria panicea. The sequence goes on from NC_087378.1 coordinate 6,936,314, forward strand.
TGATAATCATGTGACCCTCTGCAGGCAAAGAAGTAGCTGTGTACTGTGCCGACAAAATGGGTGATCTCATTAAGTCTACGGGTGCGTACAAGGAGGGGGATATAGGTCAGGCCTTGAAGGACGCCTTCATTAACTGTGACAGGCAGCTGCTACTACCAGAGATCGCACAAGAGCTTAAAAAGATTGCTAATGATGGGAAGGAAGAAGACAAGTGAGTTCAGAGTACACATACACACAGATACACACACACACATAGTGATACACACATACAAGTGATACACACATACACGTTGGGGGCTTTTCAATCATATTATGCTGGGATTAAAGTCAAATTAAAATAGAAACCAACCATAAGGTGCAGGAAATGATAGAGTAATTTATGGAGTACATACCCATTGCTCTCTAGAGCTACACAAAAGTGTTCTATGAGTATAGGATATACCACACCTACTCGGAGGATATACATACATGATCTGTTACTGTACAGGGTGCATATCCTCCGAGTATAACTATAGATACCTGAAGTTAGCAATCGGAACTGACATCTGTTTTCTATAGATTGTACATTATTACATCCTGCGCAGAGACTCCTCTTCTGAGAATATCGAGGACCTCATGACAGAAGCAAACATGCCACTGAAGATGCTAATGGAGCGCTATGGCCACGAACAAGACAGCACTGAGGCAGACAAAGAAGGTACATAGGAGAGTGTGTAACAGTATATCTCCCAGCATGCAATGAGATGCCTCTAGAGATGTACTACAGAAGTGCAGTGTCAGTAGTTGATACTCAAAAGTTGTATTGAGAGCTCAGCCTGATAAGAGTCTGTGTTTAGTGCATGCACTCAGAAGTGTTCATGGCTACCTCTGCCCAGCCTACCAGTAAGTGCATGGTTACCTCTGCCCAGCCTACCAGTAAGTGCATGTACTCAGAAGTGTTCGTGGCCGGCTACCTCTGCCCAGCCTACCAGTAAGTGCATGGCTATCTCTCCCCAGCCTACCAGTAAGTGCATGTACTCAGAAGTGTTCATGGTTACCTCCGCCCAGCCTACCAGTAAGTGCATGTACTCAGAAGTGTTAGATCATAGCAACCGTGAGTATTTAGCCAATCAGATTTGAATGTTCTTATCTAATCTTTGCTACATGATTTTCTAAGTGAAGTACATGATTTTCTAAGTAAGTACATGATTTTCTAAATAAGTACATGATTTTCTAAGTTGGATAGAACACTTCCTTTGGCCAATCAAATTGCAGTATTTATGGCAAACATGATCTAAATAATAGTTAGACACTGTTTAGGAAGTTTCTACATGATTTAGAAGCCCAAAGGGCTGGTTGTAGTATCCCGAACGCAGTGAGGGTTCTACTTAGCCCTGAGGACTTCTAAATCATGTGGAAACTTCCTAAACAGTGTCTAAGCATTTTAGATCATAGCAACCATGAGTATTTAGCCAATCAGATTTGAATGTTCTTATCTAATCTTTGCTACATGATTTTCTAAGTGAAGTACATGATTTTCTATTGAAGTACATGATTTTCTATTGAAGTACATGATTTTCTAAATTGGATAGAACATTTCCTCTAACCAATCAGATTGCAGTATTTATGACAAACATGATCTAATATAATGTATACATGTGCTCAGGTGAGGCAGGAAGTAGCAGTGAAGGGGGCGGGGTTAAGAACATCCTTCAAATGCTCTGCAACAAGTCTGGCATTGACATTGAGTTTGATGATTCAGACGACAGCGAATCAGACATTGGTGAGGGGTGTGTGTGTGGTGTGGAGTGGGCAGGTGGAATATTTGGTAAAACCAATAAGGTGCTAATACAAATTGCATGTACGTACGTTATTTATCGTGGTGGTGGTTAGCAGGACACACACACACACACAACTTCAACAGATCCTTCTTTAGAGCCTGAAGACTCTGACGTCACATCAGACGAAGATACCCCCAACCTCTCATCACATGACACCCCCAATCCCGAAACTTTGTCAAAAGACATCAAAGACACCAGCTCCCTGACCGCCCTCCTTCAAAGCCGTCTCCGTAAATCATCCCCTGAGGCTAGTAGTACGATGGAACCAATGGTAGAGGAAAGACCACCCACACCTCCCAAGCCAGCTGCTTCTGACAAGCAAGCACCCAGCAGTGAACTCTCGAATAGTAGCCCCCCTCAAGTTAAGTCTTCTTCCAAGGACACAGAATCGAGTGCTAAGAAGTTGGACACAGATGCAAAAATTAAAGATGTGAATAGGGAGACTGGTCCCGAGAAACCAAAAGGGTTAAAGGACTTATTGACTGCTGGTGTTGAGGACAAGTACAATGCTGATGGGTTACCAGTTCAAGTGGAGGCAGGAAACGAGGACATGAACAAGGTGAACAGTGCATAGATAAATAGTGTAAATGTGTGTGTGCTAATCATACAAGGCCTTGTGTTTAAAGGTGTTATGTGATTTTGATATCAGTGTTAGTTGCGAGACTTTATATCAATCCTTTGTACTCACACACACACACACACACACACACACACACACACACACACACACACACACACACACAGGTGGGGCGTAAGAGACCTCTCTCAGAGAGGGATATTCTCCTGTCTCCACAAACGTTCTGTAAGCGCCGTGAGCAGAGTGAAGAGGGGCACGAGAGTGGCACTACGGCTGTCGTGTGTCTGCTCCGAGGAGAGAAGGTCTTTGTGGCCAATGCAGGGGACTCACGCTGCATCCTCAGCTCCAATGGTGGGTGTGGTTGTAGGTGGGGCTTTCATATTGTCTGTGATCTTTTATTAGTACCTGTAAACTGTACTTTTTCATGCTAAAAACAAACTTCTTGATTTTGTTTTGTAGTAATAGTTGCTTTATTAAAAAGACAGTGCTTCTATAGAGAGACTATTTTATGAGCTCATAATCACATACCCCCTCCCACACACACCATTTCCTGTCCAGGCAAAGCGGTGGAACTATCATTTGACCACAAACCTACAGATCCTCTGGAGCTGGCAAGGATCGTCAAGGCTGGCGGGAGGGTGGGCTCTGACGGACGAGTGAATAAAGGTCTCAACCTGTCCAGGGCCATAGGTGGGTACTACTACCACTAGCTACTGTGGATTACTATACCAGACAGTACTGTACAGGTAGCAGTGTTTTGAGAGCACTTTACAACATTACTTGGTAATTATAACTTTGAACCTGGCTAAGATCGTAGCTAGCTCCTCAAAACATTATTTAGCCTGTATATTATTTTCTGTTACTAAGTAAGTAGTTTGACCGTGTGCACTCTTCCTCTCTCTGCAGGGGACCATTTCTACAAGCAAAAGGAGTCTCTACCTCTTGTGGAGCAGATGATCTCACCCCTTCCCGACATAGAGACAGCTGCACTGGACGAGGGCTCAGAGTTCTTGATACTCGCCTGTGATGGAATATGGTAAGTAGAAAGTACAATTTATGGTACAATTATAGTGACAGCTCTGACAATGTGTCTTATAGCCCCAAGGATGTTAGAAATCATCGCCTCAACATTATTGAATGCTTATATACAGTGTATGTAAGAGTTTGTGGTATTGTGTGCATGTATTGAGGATGACAATTGTGTGTAGGAACTGTAAGACCAGCCAGGAAGCAGTGGATTATGTGCGTGCCCGTCTCACTCTGAAGAGAGATGAAGAAATCAGTCAACAGGATCTCATAACCATCTGTGAAGCGGTAAATCTTACAAGCAGTTATTGTCCAACTGTAAATATTTTAATATAGCCCTCAGACACACACACCCTTACACCACACACTTTGCACCCCCACCCCCCTCCCAACTCCACCCACTCTCACACTCATGCCCCTCCTAACTCCACCCACTCTCACAATCATCATGTGATGAGGGAAATCCCCAGGGAATCCTCCTACACACATACAATTTATCGTGTGTAACTCAAAATAGTAATTATGTAACATTTTAAGGTTGGGAAGTCCCCTTGCAAACTGCCAACTCATGCCTTTCTAACTCCACCCACTCTCACACTCATACCCCTCCCCCCTACAGCTGTGTGACGAGTGTATGGCAAAGAACACAGACAATGACGGCACAGGCTGTGACAACATGACCTGCATTCTAGTACTCCTCAAGTCCATGAACCAACTGACATAGCAGATATTTTATTTTTGGAATTACTATATTATTAGTCACGTTTCATCTGTTTTACACACCCACTCCACTGCACTCCTTAACAATATTGCAATCTCTTCCATAATATAATTATATCTACGTACTGCACCTTGTATAAACTTATTAAACAACTTTCTTTCAAAATTTCATGAGAAGTGGGAATAAAAGTGCAATATATGGTGGCATAAACGAGCTAGATCTATGTGTCATACATGTGTCATAAGTCAAAATTACAGCTTTATTATAATAATTACAATTCCACTCTACAAGCTAGTGGTCTCCTCTTCCTCAGTGTCTTGTCTCAATAGCACCACTTGAGATGAATCGATATCATGAGCGAAATCATCGAGGTTGGTCAAAGTGTCTGTCTTGTCCATCGCATCTTCTCCCTGATCGTGGTTTGGACTCGGCTGTTGACCGGAAAAGGAGCTCTCATTGTTAGCACCGTTGGAAAGTATAGACATCTGAGTGGCTGGTTCGGTAGTGTCCATGGTGGTTGAGTCCAATACACTCGTGTCTTGAAAGTTGTTGCTGAAAAACAGTCCATCAATATCTTGGTCTTGGGTGTGGCTATTGAAGACATCGTCATTTGTGTCTTGTGCCTCTGGGTTATCGTTGTAGCAGCCTGAGGAAAGATCGACTTTTTCTTGTAGTCCATCTTCGTCGTATTTTATAGTCTCAACTGTGTAAATGGGTCGCTTCAGCTTAATGTACACATGTGGTGGTAGTTGCCTTGGTTTCTTAGACTTTTCAGTGTTCCCATTACCAATGACAAGTGAAGTATCCACTTGCTCTTCAATGGCATCCTCTTCATGTATGCTCATTAATGCATCTTGGCTAAAACTGCTGCTCACTCTGCTGTATCTAGAAGGTAGTTCTACACTGTCAATTGGCGGTTTCTTTTCCTCAATCGGAGGAAGACCGACAGAGCGTCGAATTGTATTAGAAGTTCGTCCATCGCTAGTGTAACCTGTCTCAGAGTCAAGTTTACCTCTTCTATGACGCGTACGACCCTTGTATATTGGTCTCGAGTGCGAGTTTGAGGTAGAGGAAAGGCCGAGCGACACCTTATTCCTGTATTTGTTGCAGGTGAGTAAGTTCTTCCACTCCTCACGAGCGTCGTCACCAATCACACAGAAGAACAGGAACAACATGAATCCTTGAGTGGTGTTGAAGATGACAAATAGCCACTGGAACACCCTTGCACCCTCACCAATACTCAGCGCTCCAAAGAACCACGAGAGACCAAACATTATCATAATGCTCACAATACTGATAAGAGCTTTGGTTATTGCTTGTGCACGTTTCTTTTGTTCCTTATCTCTCTCGTTTTTCAAGTTGTCTAGTTTCTTCTTACTGTGTTTGATTAACACTCGGCCAATAATGATGAACATGATGGTATTGAATAAAAGCACAAGAATCATCGGAGCCAGGAATAACCCATAGAGGAGTCTGATGTCCCTGATGAAGCAGCTGCAGGATTAGACACACAAAGCATCAAATGTGTATAACTTACAATACTAAATTGCAGTGGGGGTGCACCGTTACATACAAACGAACATACACTGCTTGTGTTGTTAGCCTATGGCTGATTTGGGGTAAGCCCTCCTAACACCCCACACTAAAGATGTGTACTTGAACTTACTATCCAGAGACATTGCGTTCCACTGCATCCTCTCCGACTAGAATGAGGTAGTTCTCTTGAGTGGCCAAAGTGCTCAGACCAATCACAGGGAATATAAAGGGAACACCTGCAATTGGAGGGGAGGGATAGATTCAATGAGTTCAAATGAAGTACGAAAGGCCAACAAGACACATAGCAAGTTAATACAGAATGTATGCTTTGAATAAACATACTCACCCCAAGCTATGAATGACACAAGAACAGTGAATTTAGTCATGGAGAATCTGCCAAAGATGTCAAAGATAAGCTTCTTGCCCATGAGCAGAGCCTCGGCCCCCATCCAGAACACAGAGGCATGAGTGAAATAGAGAATGAGTACTGAGAAGAAGGTGCAGAGCTCGGGCACCTCTGTTCGATTCACACCAATTAGGAAGGACAGCAACATGCACAGAATGGCAACACACAACTGAAGGTGGAACACGGTAGCATCTTTTACTCTTATCTTCCTATGAACGTATAAGGACAGGAATAAAAGATGTGAATATGAGCTTTCAAAGCAGCTGCTACATACTGTATAGCGCGAAATTTTCTCACTTATATTTCGTGGAATGACCTCTAAAAGGATTACGTTGAATAAATTTCATGAGTTGACTGCTTACCAGAAACGTTCCCAGGCCACGCCTTTAATTGCACGTTATAGCAGATAATTCAAATTTTGTAGAATTAATTTTTATGTAAGATCTAACCCACGAAAACAGCAAAAATTAAGCCCTTTAAAAAATATGCGTTATACGATACATGTCTCACTTGAAGAAGAGCATGGTAAAGATGGTGATGATTAGCCCAACGATGGACAACACACTGCCAATGATGCTCAGAGCTTCAAGAGCAATTCTAACCTCATTTGAGATTGGTGGTGCATTCACATTCTGTATAGGGATTGAATAATTAATCACTCACATGCATGCAGTGTCCACAGAAGCTATGCATGGAGGAGACTTACAACTAGGATGGCAAAGTTGGTCAAATGACTGCACTGGCACTGGACCTCTCCAGTACTCTTGTTATAGCTACCCAATTTACAACCTTCTTTGGACCAATTGCCTCCACCATCTGCATGTACGCACAAGGGAAACAAAATACCACAAAGCTGATATGTAACTGCAATTATGTGGCAAATGAAAGTACTAAATAATGGCCACTTTACATGCAAGTGGAAAGTTTGGTAATAGATATGCCAGCATAATTATTCACCTCCTATACTGTTGAAGACCCATGAGACACAGATGGGCTCTGACCAGTTCTGTAGAGAGAGCTCATGACAATGTACTGAGAGAGTAACTGACTCACGAGTCCTTGCAATGCTCGCTGAGATTGGAGAGTAATGTTGACAGGATCTGTCAAGTTCCTCACGTCAGTGTCGGCCACAGCAAACCCCAGCACCACTGAGTCAGCTGTGTAGTTGTAGTCACTGGTGTTTGCAGAGACAGGAGGGGTCAGTTGGAAGAGTGTGGTGTCTTTGTAAGAGGTGAAGATGAGTCCAGCTATAGCTTTGTCAGTGGAGATGTTGAACACTTGAGGAGGGAGGGAGATGGAGAGGTTGACTAGCTCCACTATCGAGTTGGACACGTTTAGCCTATCAAGGATGTCTGTATAGGAAAAAAGGTTAATTATAATGCACATGTTCTATACGTTAACTCAATCAAGAAAGATTTCACTGTAGTAATTATGTGATTTTACCTTCTGGAGGGGTAAATACGGTTTCCCTTTCCAACAGAACAGTCCTGTCCTCCTATATAGTGGATATAAACAAATTGTTCAGTATGGGTTATGATATGCACTGAACAACATACCCTCTGTACTTGAAGGGACAATGACTCCTCAATCACTTTAACATTATCGTTCACTTCTTGTCCAGCCAGATTGTCAGCAATGGATTCAAAGGAGTTTACAAGGCTGTAGGAAAACACACACACTTGAATGAACTAATTTGTACATTACAAACTCATTAGCTATCGGGATATGTTCATGGGCAACTCACGATGATGATCTTTGTTGTACAACATCATCAGGCCAGTCTGATATGCTGTCCAACACAGACACCGTGTTCCCGGCAAACTGCAGAATAAGAATACCATATAAAATGTGGTACTGACAGAAAATAACTATACAAAGCAGTGGCTATCTACGATTTGTTAACTCTCAGATTTGCAGAGACTTACATTGGTTGAAACAGAGAAGTTGGAGTCCTTATCGATCAAGTTGCCCACAATATTGTCATACACGTTCACAATGAGGTCGAGGTTAGCTTCTGACTGTTCATCCACTTCATCCAAATTAGACACAATATTTGTAACCTGACTAACTACTTCCTCAGCATTGTCAGCAGTCACAGATTGTTTCTGCACAAAACACACACAATAAACAGAGACTTATATCACAGCTACTAGGATGAACATACCACAAGTCTCTCAGCTAATAATTGCAGCTCGAGTGTGTCTCTGGTGATGCAGTTCATGAGGTTCGCATTCTCCCAGCGGAGGTGACTAAAACACTGCCTGCTTCCAATCGAGGCATTGTTGTAGAAACAACTCCTTTGAATGGTCTGTCCAACCTGGGTTTCACTCCACAAGTATTCTCCACGACGGTCGGGTGTGTCTATCATCTCATTGTCACAGAAACCATCACCTATACACAAACAAGTATACATAATGAGACCACAGATAATGCTTAGCTTACTTGATATGTTCAGTTGGAGTGGGCCCAACTGCAGGTTGCTCTGAAACCTGCTATTGAAGGAGATGTCTTGTAAGTATAGCAAGAGTGTGTCCGTAGATAGCCGAGGGACATTCACTATCTGGCACTCCACACGCATCATATTGTTGGTAGTGTCCTCAGGGCGACTGTATACACAAGGGGCAATGATGTATGTACGTACATACAGAGCACACACTTTGCAGCCAAGTACAAGAAGATCAACAACTGTTTACATTCCTTACTATGCTTATTACGTTAGTAGGCCACCAGCTAGATTAGAAGCCGCATAGTTAGAGCGTGATGCACTAATTGTCACATCCTTGTGATAATGAGAGCTATACAAGCTGTTCTCATGCACACACCTTGATACAGGGTTGCATGTCGTCTTCAGCTGGGTAGCAGAGAAAGAGTTGTCCTGCACAGTGTTGATGATGGAGCTGTTGAGAGCATCGAGTACTGCCTCGCTCAGCACAGCATTCACCAGACCTTCACTGTAGACATTGAGCTTACTGTAAGCCATCTCATAGGGCAGAGTGGAGAACCGAATGTAGTGAGTTGTTTGGGGGTCTGTCACTGGGACATCTGTATTAGGAGGAGAGAGTAGTAACAGTATGGCTTATTGTAACGTGGTTCTTGGGTTCAAACCTTTGACTTGAAGAGTGATCATTACTGTGTTGTTGATGACAGCATTACTGGCCACGCAAACATACGTTCCCATGGCAACTCGTCCAGTCCCAACACTGGCTCCGAGGACGTCCCTCCTCCGAGTGCCCAGAGTGACCTCACTGCGACTGAGACGGTAGGCATACAGTTGGCCAGGCTCCTCCTCAATCACAGGGGGAGGGGAGGTGGGATCAAAGGGAATGGAACTATTATCCCCAAATCCTGATGACATTATCATCTCTTCTGGAACAGTGGCATTCAGCTCAACAACCTTTGCACCTAAAGGTATAAAAGCAATGTTGAATTCAATAAACACCTACAATACAACTACACATGCAAATAAACTCCACTAGCACATGCAGCCATGCACTCACCAGTATTGCTGAGCTTGTACCAGGTGACCTCTCCACTGAAGTTTCCAGTGGAGATACAGGTAACTTGGAAATCGTGGCCCACCTCCACTTGGTAGGTATTGTCAGGGAGGCTCATGACAGTGAGAGGGTCTCTCTCAGTGTACTCTATGGACACCTCAGGGCGAATAGCTGTGAGGTACGTGAGAAAGAAGTCAAATTAGTAAAGCATTATGAGTAGCTACCAATGAGAAGACTACGATATCACTCGGGCCATAAAAACTGCGTATATGGGTAGTATTTAGAAGCACTCACGAATGCAATCTGTGGCACTGGGGTTGCTCATAAAACCAGGGTCACAAGGTAGAGGATTAATATTCTGTGAAGATAAAGCATACATTTCTTTTGCTTCAATATGAAAGGTAACGTACCACGAACACTCCAAAAATGCCGAGGTGGTCACATTGACAGATTACCCTGTCCAGAAACTTGTCACCAACTCTCTCACATCCCTCCGTGCTCCAATCACCTTGACCCCCTGTTGTGATGTCATAATAATGATGAAACATGACATCATCACATACACAGCATCATACGTACCCTGAGCAGTCTCGTCCCAGTAGACACACAGCGGTACTTGGGACTCCTGAAAAAAGATATTCATATCACATACTCAGTGGGCAAAATCTTACAAACTCACATTCGACTGAAGTTTCAGGATGATGGTGACCTTGGTGTTGTTTGGTAGATTACGAGCATCGTAGCCAACCACAGAGGCTGATACTAGGGAAGAGGCCACTTGAAACTGACCGACTAGTTCTGGATCACTGATGTTAGCAAGTCTGTACTGGGTCTCGTTGGATATCGGAAAGAGAGTGGAAAAGTCGTATGTGTTGAAGAGAATACTGACATCATCACCAGGCAACAGACCAGAGGCCTCCCCTAGGAGACCAACGATGTCATCATCAACAATTAAGTTGTTGAACAAATTTGGAGGCAGTGTTATGGATAATAAGCCCTCGGGAACAGTTGCAGCACTGTCGTACAATTCTCCAGCAACACCAGTTGTTAAGGCACCCCCTATATATTGAGAGAATGAACATCATCTATTATATGCAGTATGGAGTATATATGCCCTCAGGCTTTAATGCCTACATGGTTCCTTATTCATACGTATACAGTGCAAAACTTACCATATGAATTGAATGTGACGCCTTCGCTCCGTAGTTCAACTAGTTCTTTCTGAAATACATAGTCGTACTCAATTAAATGGACGATTGTATATGCCTCTAACCTTGAGCCCTAAGAAGGTGATAGTTTCAGACCGGAATGAATCAAATACACTGGTCTCCCCCTCAGGTATTGTCAGCTCTCTGGTGTAGTCTGAGATTATACTCGCCAGTCCCAGGGCAATCCTGGTCGGTATGAGAAAGAAACAATAGTATGGAGTAAACGGAATCTAATGAAGAACTGTTTTCTTACTTTGCTGAGAAGTCTCTGAGAGTGTCATTTCTCCAGTCTTGCATTATGTCCAAAGTCATCACTAAGTTGTTGATCTCTGTTGGTCCAGCTGAGCACTGCACAACAATGAGGTAGGTGATCGATATATCAATAAGACTCGGAGTGACCACTGCTTACCCTGTCCTCTGAAGTGCAGCTCTCTATTTCAGAAACAAGGTTCGTAATTCTCTCGAGAATATCAGCACTCTGATCTTCTTCAGTGGTGGCCATAGTGACTGCTTCCATCAATCTCACAGTGACAGACTCCAAGTTCTCGTCTGTCACAACACTCTGAAATAATGAGCACAATAATAAATATGTTGAGATTTGCGCAAAATTTACACTTACTTCAGCGATACTGATAAGTCTAGATTTGGTGAATGTGAGACAGTCTCTCAAGTCCACCTCTTCCCAGTTGCCATACTCGTTGCAGTATCTGAGAGCCATGCCATTATTGACCAGTGCTTGATTGTCTCTGTCCACTGCTCCATAGACACATGATAAAGAGCCCCTTTCCTCGGCAAATATTCTCATCCAATTGTAGCTCCCACGAGTGGTCATCGAGGTCTCACTCTTACAGGTAGCTATCAGATAGTAAGGGAGAGCATGGTTGTACGTATTTAACTATGTACTAAAAATTGTGGGATACTCAGAAGATGATTATACGCATGTGGAATCCAACTAATCCATGGCCAGTATACATGCAACAAATTGTATGTTAAACATCCTAATACACGTACCAATACACTCCACACCAATGTCTTGGTCATGATCACATCTGGTGAGCCCAAGTGTGTTGAGAGTAGTGGAGCCTCCGTTTAACAGACAGTCAAACAGTGTGTTGTCACTTGCGTCACAGAGCAGGTCGGTCAGGAAGATGGGTCCAGTCCCAGGATAGATATCCAGGTCTGACTGAGACTGAGCCCTTGCATCTACACAAACACAAGCATTCAGGTGATTCATACTGCTGCATGAGTATACTGACCCTCTCTATCAAAGTCCAACTGGCCACAGACAATTGAGGCGTCTGTATCACTGAAGCCGTTGTCACAGACAGTGCCCCAGGCATTATTGAGACACACCTCCAGCCGACCCTCTCTCACGCTGGTGCCATTCTCTAGTCTCACTTCCCAGTTTGTGCAGTTTGAGGAAACAGTGTCTAGATCTGAGAGAGGAGAGCAACAAATATCATATCATCATGACAACTATAAATAAGAAGTACACACCTTGACAGGATATGTAGGCATTGCTCAAGGTATTGCTGCAGTCAGCCAAGAGCTGGTCAGACACAGCACAATCAACCAGACTGTTCTCACTGCCCACACACGTGATGTTCCTCTGGTAAAGCCTGTCAGTCTGCCCTTGGAACTGATTGTCTTCTCCGTTGATGGCACCTGCACAGGTGAGTGAGGACAAAACAAGTAAATTGCTTACATTGTCTCACGTTCACGTGATCTCACCTGCTCTGGAAAAGCCCAGCTGAGCACAAGCCACTGAAGCATCGGCATAGTCAAAGGCATCGATGCAGACTGGTCTCCACACCCCCTCTTCACAGATCTCTAGTCGACCAGCTGCCAACTCCTCATCAATATAGAAAGAGGGATCGAGGGGTGAGTCTAGTCCATTGTAGAAGTCATCTCCATCACCAGCAATGATACGCACACTCCTATCCATGCACACAGCTGCAGTGGGTACAAGCACATCAAGTGAGTAGAACTACAGGTAGTACACACACAACGTACCTCCACACTGCACACCAGCATCTTCAAAGTGTTGGCAAATTTTTATACGAGAGTTTGTGAAGGGTTGACACTCAAGTAGAGAGAGCTCAATTCCAGAGCACCGTAAGTTATCCAGGACAGTGAGTGTGTTAGGGGGGGCATATCCGTAGAGTCGTGGAGACCGCTTGATGGGTACCACACTCGTGCCTACAGGAGACATGAATACTGTATATACTATCACGATTCAAAATAGATTGATTGCCCCACCAAGCTAGTTGATTTAATGATATTATTGCTTACTTGAGCTGAATCCGAGCTGTCCACAGACCACTCTTGCTTCCAGGACATCAAAGCGATCGTCACAGACAGTCCCAAATCTGTTTTGCTTACACACCTCCACTCTTCCCTCGAGAGTTTCCCAAGACTGAGAGCAGTTCTTCTTGTTGTCCGTGTACAAGCAGACAGAGGCATCCTCGAGGGACCTTGCTATGTAATGAGGGGGACTGCCATCCACTGTGTTGGCCAGCCTCACTGTACCATCAGTACATGCTAGGAGGAGAGTATAGCTGAGTCAGACATTAAGCTGACACTGGAGACATAACGTATATCATACAAGCTAAACGTCAAAATCAAGTAACTGCATGTAGCAGCTAGTTCTTTACACGATACTTACTGCAGGTACTCCCATCTCCAGTGAAGCCAGGAGAGCACTGACACCTGAAGCTACCCACAGTGTTCTCACACACAGCCTGAGCGGCACAGTTATTGTCCTCATCCAGTAGACACTCATCAATGTCTACAAGGGGAAGGGGTAGCAAGAAGTGTACATGTATAGTAATTACGAGTCAGGCAATATTAATTTGATTCTCTTTTTTACACACCTTTTTTGAGTATAGTTACTACCGTATATCTTCTAATTTCCCATGTTGAACACAATACTTAAACAATACTTGTACAGTATATTACCCTGGCTCCAACAACCATAATGTTCAATACTTAGAAAAAAAAAGATCTTTTTTTTTTTTTATCGGACATTTTTTGGGGCAATTTTTCGTTGTTCTAATACAACGGACACTCCAGTGCTAATATTACTAAATACCCGGACAATACCTTGAAAAGTTGAGTTACATACACGGCAAGTAAGACTTAGAGAGTGCTGCAGTTAGATAGCTTTGATCATGAGTAGCTAGTTTTAGATAGCTAGTGCAACTATTCAGTCGCACACTGTTCTATTAAACTTAGAGCTCACATGCAGCTGCTTGCTTGTTCTAATTATTCTGGACACTTCGCATGCTACATAAAAATATGTTCCAATTATACCCGGACAATTTCTAATTTTTCTGTCCGATAAATTAGAACATAATACGGTATGTAATTTGGACCCAAATCACTCATTATAACAATGACCACTCACCAGTGCAGTTGGCACCGTCTCCAGTGTAGCCTGACAGACAGGAGCACTGGTAGCTGCCGAGAGTATTGGTACAACTTGCTCTATCCTCACTGTCACAGTTGGTCAGTGTCGAGTGAGGAGACAAACATTCATTGATATCTGTAGTAAATTAGAACATTGTGCTACAGTAAGTCTTGCTTAATGGCATGGAAACATGAATTTTCAGTTGCTATAGGGAAGAAAAATGCATGTAGAAATGAAACACTTACCAGTGCAGTTCAATCTCCCACCATCTAGCTGGAGACCAGTTGGACAGTTGCACTCAAAAGAGCCTTCAGTATTGAAACAGTCATGAGAGCAGCTTCCATTACTAACAGAACACTCATCAATATCTGAAGCAAATATCTATTAGAACAGCATAACCGCAAAGATAAACGTACGTACCTTCACACACACTGTTTGCATTCTCAAGATATCCAAGTCTACAATTGCAAGTGTAGCTACCGTTTGTATTGACACAAACTCTTGTTACATCATTGGCACATGGATCAGGATCTTGTTCACATTCATTCACATCTATCACAAACAGTATGTCAATGTATATATGGGTCAGTGCATATATAGAATGGACATACCGATACAAGTGCGACCATCAACGTCTAGCTGGAAACCAGTTGGACAGGTGCAAAAGAATGAGCCGACGGTATTGACACAATCGTCAGAGCAGCCTCCAATGTTTGTTGAGCACTCATCAATATCTACAGACACGACAAAGTACTCAAACTGTGAGCATAGAGAGACAGTTGATTGCCTCACCTGTGCACATGGTGAATGGGTCTCCCTGGAATCCATCACGACAGACACAGTCAAAGGACCCAGGAGTGTTGATGCAATTGCTGTTTCCTCCACAACGATTCTCTTCGAGACACTCATTCTTATCTGAATAACACACACACTATATATATTAGTACTCCCTAGTCAATATTATACGCTAAAGTATTAGTACATAAATGAACACGGGTATTTTACTAGCTTATTATTGGTGTCTTAAATGAACCCAGAACAAACAAGACAAACAAGTTAGTGTTCACCTGGGCAGATGACAGCCACGTCTTGAGAGTGTGTACAAGTGTGGACACCGAAGGATCCAGGACATTCCACCAGATTCTCCTCTTGTCCAGTACACCTAAGACCAGTGAAGAAGATCGGTCCACTGCCAGCTGTGTAGCCAGATGTAGACACAGACTTGAAAGAAATGGAACCATCTGGATCTGTGAAAGGACAGATCTCTTTAAGATCATCTGTTGTACTAGAGAAATAAATTATTGGCACGAAAGTTTGATTACTGGTCCAAAAAAACAACAATTAAAGATTAGCTACACACCCACCAGATCCATTGAAACTCTCACACACAACTCTCGCATCATCAATATTGAACCCCTCAGAGCAGACGGTGCCCCAGGCACGATTGATGCACACTTCCACTCTCCCGTCCAGAAGATCGATAGAGCGGCTGTCATTAACTAGTCGTATTTCATTCTCAGGGCAGCCTGCGTCTGTAGTGGTGCTGGGGTCTGCATGGTGAAAACAGAGACAGGTAAAGGACACCAACACACATTGAACTGTAATACCTTGACAGACCACTGAAGCAATTTCACATGTGGCATCGAAACTAGTTCTATTAAAAGTGCAATTTCCGAGTTTGTCTTCAGTGCCTATACAGGACAAATTCAACAAAGCAGGTTGACCTTGAGCGAAACCACGTCCCGGCAAATCAACAGCTCCTGAGGAACAAAATATACGCTAAAAATAGCACACACATACACACACAGAGTTAGCTAGCCCAACATAAGGCTACCTTAGAGCTGGTACACTGAGCTCTAACCTACCGTATCTAGACAATCCGAGTTCTCCACAGACGATTGAAGACTCTTCATTTTCCCAGTTATTATCGCACACTCTTCGATACTGTCCCTCTACACACATCTCTACGAGGCCCTGACGTTGAGTGTCATTCACATAGGATTTCGTGTCACCAAAGGCCACCAGTCGCACATCACCCTCCTCACACAAGGCTGAAAGGGAGTAGAACATCGAGCTTATAATGCACAGTCAATGACACTAAGTATTTCTTGGGGCAAAAATTATTCAACAAAACAAACCAATGCTGATAATTATGGTCAGAGAGGGTGCTCACCTTCACATCTGACAGCTGCATCTTGAGTGTGACCGTTGGTGCAGGTCACAGAGGACTCTGCAGTGCAGTTCAAGAACCACGACTCTGTTCCATCACACGTGTAGCTGTTCTGAATCATGGGCCCTGTCCCCAGTCCATACCGATCATCTCGCACTTGGAATGAAGCTGTACGAGAGAGAACATGAGGTCTTATTATTTATTTTAGGAGAAACATGAAACTGTTTTAAGAGGACTACAATTTTACAACACTTGTGTGATCTGCCCCAGTAGGATTTTTTTGACCGATAAGCAATCACTTTAAAATCACTTTAAAAGCACTTGACTTGTGCCATTACTTCTACTGGCTTACTGGTGGCAGGAGAGGAGAATCCGAGCTGATCACAGACGACTTGAGCCTCAAGCTCATCAAAGAACAAGTTGCAGACACTCTTGTACTCATTGTCCGTACACACCTCCACTCTGCCCTCTCTTGGTGATACAGACACACCGTTCATGAGCAGTATGGCACCCTCCGTACAAGCTGGGGGAGACGTGGTGGTATGAATGTACTGAATTGTTACCTCCAATTATCTCATACTCTACTATACTATAGACAGAACATCACTCTGTGTATATACAAGAATAAACTGACAGCTTCTCTCAACCGACGGCTTCTTGGTAATGAGAGTAGCCACCTATCGACTCACTGCATTGAGACGTAAATCCATTCCCGATGTATCCATGGTTACATGAGCAGTTATAGGAGCCTCTAGTGTTAGTGCAGGTTGCTCTATTGTCGTCACAGTCGTCAAAACTCTCCACACACTCATTAATGTCTGGGAATAGAAGCACTCTCTCAATGATCAATACACGTTTGTATGATATATCTGAACACATGTACAACTTCTTGCACAAGATATGTGGGAGTAATACATGTATGTATGGGGTAAGAGGAGGGGGGGCAGAGTGGGTTAGATGTAGGGGGTAAAAGGGGGGGCAGGGGGTTAGATGTGGGGGGTAAAAGGGGGAGCAAGGGGGTTAAAAAAGAGGGGGGGGGGTAATATGTGAGCGTGAATGAATCTATATACATGTATGAAGCTAGACATGTTTTGCTACACCAGCCTACCAACACAGTCCTCCAGTCCATCCCCAGTGAAGCCAGTGTTACAAGTACAAGTGAAGTTGCCCTCGATGTTAGTGCAGTTAGCATCCACATGACATGGAGGTGGGTCTCTACCACACTCGTCAATGTCTGAGTGTGGAAATAGGTTGTTAAGAGGATGGTTGAGATCACAAGAGTATGTACTCACCTGTGCAGTTACGTTGGTTATCATCCAAGCTATAGCCAGTGTCACAGGAGCAGCTAAAGTTGCCCTCAGAGTTAGTACAGGTGTGTTCACAGTCTCCATTATTCACAAGACATTCGTTATTGTCTGTTAGTGAAAAATAATACACCAGTTACAAGAATAAAAACAAACTTACCGCTGCAGTTGAGTCCATTGCTGTCCAGGCTGTACCCAGAGGCACAGAAACAGCTGAAGCTTCCATCAGTGTTGTTACAGTTCTGCTTACAGCCTCCATTGTTCATTGTACATTCGTTAATGTCTGAAGAAAAACACAAAATTAGCAATTGTCTTCCCTTTACTAGAAATAGACACTTACCTAAGCAGCTTCGTTGGTCAGTGGCTAGCTGATAACCAAGGTTACAGCCGCAGGTGTAGCTGCCAATAGTGTTGCTACAGGTCTGAGCACAGTCATTATTCTCCTCTTCACACTCATCAATATCTGCAAGACAATAGTTACATGGTAACACTATAGTTGGTACAGACAATCATGACAAACTGACCATCGCAGATGAAACCAAGGTTACCAAGGCGATATCCTTCCCCACAGGAGCAGTAGAAACTACCAATGGTGTTTGTACAGTTCTGATTGCATCCACCATTGCTGTTAGCACACTCATCAATGTCTGTGTAGGAAGTACAGTTCAACACAGCAATAATATTATAGCTAGGCTAAATCACAATCTAAGTCATCAGCTCTTGGCTTTCAGAAAATCGAAAATGTACATGCGTAGAATGCACTCACCTGTACAGCGCACACTGACGTCCATGGAGTGGTCACAGCCGTGGAGACCAGTGGGAGAGAAGAACCTGTTGCACTCCAGCACAGTCTCACTTGACTCAGAGCAAGCCAGCTGGTCCAGGAAGATGGGGCCAGATCCAGCAGACACCGTCGGTATAGCAAGAGATGCTGTTGATAGAACATGGGGGATCAATATGGAATGGACAAAACAGGAAATATTCAAAGAACCCGTTCAACATTTTGACAGCCTTGTACATATTCTCACTCGTTAACTCACCACTTCTGTTGAATCCTCCCAGGTCCACACAGATGGTGCCGACATCCTCAGGGGTGAAGCTATTGCTACAGACGGTGCCCCAAGCATTGTTGATGCACACCTCCACTCGTCCCTCGGCTGTGCCAGCTGTCTGGTCTGTGGGTCCAATGAGACGCACGTCACCAGTGGAGCAGTTGCCAGCCACAGTTGTTGCTGGATCTAGGGGAGGAAGGAGTATAAACAGTAAGTATTTCTTTATACATGCACTTATAAGGTCACTCATAATGCATGTCTAGCTTGCAGCTAAGAGGTAGGCTTACTCTGACAGACAGTCTCTGCGTCCTCAAAACGACCGCAGCTCTGAGCTCTAGATGGCCCCACAAATGCACATTCTGACAGTTTACTCTCATTTCCATGACAGCTGATCTCGTTGTAGCTGGTTGGCTTGAGTCCCTCAGAAAACTGAGCATCGGACAGAGCAATAGCACCATAGCGAGAGAAGCCCAACTCTGAGCAGAGAACTGATGCATCACG
Source organism: Halichondria panicea (assembly GCF_963675165.1). Classification (NCBI taxonomy): domain Eukaryota; kingdom Metazoa; phylum Porifera; class Demospongiae; order Suberitida; family Halichondriidae; genus Halichondria; species Halichondria panicea. The sequence continues at coordinate 6,955,538 of NC_087378.1, forward strand.
ATTCTCCCAAGAGTCTCTACAGATTGTCCCAAATCGTCCGTCCAGACACACCTCCACACGCCCCACACTTAGTCTGTTGTCAATGAGGAAGTCCTGGGTCTCCATAAAAACACACCCCTCCCCAATACAGAGTCGCACTTCACCCTCCGTGCACATTGCTGAGAGAACAAGAGGATATTTGAGGGGACTGCCCCTGAAATCATATATCTCCTAATTACCTTGACACCTGACTCCAACGTCCCTGGTGTGGCTACAGTTGGTCGGGTTGCTAGGGCAGTCTACTAGTCTCTCTTCGGTTCCTTGACAGTGGACATTACTGAGGAAGACTTCACCCTCCCCACCACCAAACCTCAAGTCAGTCACTGGAAGAGAGCCTGAAAGAGAAAGAGAGAGAGATAAGTTTAACACAACACGGGATTACTGTATAATATACACACCATTGGTGGCGAATCCGAGGTCTCGACAGACTACAGTAGCGTCCAGCTCATCCCAGAAATCTCCGCAGACGGTGCCGTACGTGTTGTTGAAGCACACCTCCACACGTCCCTCGTTATCCCCTCCCTCATTTACTAGCCGCAGGTCTCCATCATTGCACACTACAAGTGGACAGTATGATTGATTTGAGAACCCCCTCTAATAACAACACTTACCGCAGGTCTGTCCCTCCAGTTGGAAGCCGTTCACACAGACGAGGGTACAGGAGGTCCCATTACCTGCAAAGTTGTTGTCACAGCTACATTGGAAGCCACCTTGAGTGTTGGTGCAGGTGGCGTTGGGATGACAGGGAGAGTCCCTGCACTCATCAATGTCTGTAGGGAAGGACGAATGGTGTGAGGTACACATTGAGTGGCTAGAGTAGCAAACGTACCATTACAGGTCCTGTTGTCCTCAGCCAGAAGGTAACCATCCTCACAGAGGCACCTGTGACCAGGGATTAGGTTCTCACAGATCTGGGAGCAATTTCCATTTCCAACAGCACACTCATTGTAGTCTGTAAAGAAGTCATACCAAATCAACAACAATAATATGCACAGCGTTGTAGAAAATTGATCGTAGAATGCAATTCTAACAGAACAAAATGACCCAGTACACAGTAACCTGCATTGTTAGAGCTATCAGCCTGACTCACCTAGGCACCTGACCCCCGTATCTTGAGAGTGTGTGCACCTGTGGACACCAATGGGGTTGTCCGCACACTGCACAAGGTTGGAGCTCTCACTGGAACAAGTCAGTCCCTCCAAGAATATCGGACCAGACCCTTCCCCAAACTGGGAGGAGTCTGGAAACACAACAGTACCTAGACATTGAGAGTTATATAGTAATGCCTGGAATAAACAGCAATCACAAACACACAATTAGAACTGAACACTGTAGTGCGGTGATAGCAAATAAATACCCGCTGACCATTGAATGGGAGTCCTAGTTGAGTGCAGACAGTGTGAGCTTCGTCCTCAGTGAAGCCTCTACCGCAGACAGTGCCCCAGGCACGATTCACACACACCTCAACCCTTCCCTCAAGGACAGTCTCTCCACCCACTACCCTCACATCACCGTCCTCACACATCACACCCATCACAGTGGAGAGAGGGGCACATACAACACCCACATCACCATCAGATAATGAGCAAGTTCCCCTGGAAGTTAGTCTGCAGTCTGTCAGTTTGTTCTCTGCGCCATTGCAGGAAAAATTGGATTGGATTCCAGTGAGAGTGTTGTCAGAGAAGAACTCAGACACAGCCACAGCACCTGAGAGTGAGAAAGCCAATAACTAACTAGCAGTTCATACACTCAATGTCTGGCACTTACCATAAGATGAGAATCCCAGCTGACTGCAGACTACGGAGGCATCGATAGACTTGAATGACCTGTCGTCACAGAGAGTGGAGTACTGTCCGTTGACACACACAGCAATAACGCCTCGAGACAACTGGTCCTTGATGAAGTTGTAGGATTGGAGAGGTCTCACAAATGCTGTTGGGTTAAGTAGCTTGACACTCCCCTCGATACACGGCACTGTGATGAGAGAGAATGAGTAGGACAATGAGGACTCTACGGGCTACTTACCATCACAGATGACAGCCACATCTTCAGAGTGGTCACAGTTGTGCTGGAATATCTGGTTATGGGAGCAGCTCAAGAGGTTGTCCTCAGTGCCAGCACACACCACATTGTCCAGAGTGATGGGACCAAAACCAGCACCAAATATACTGTCAATACCACGAACTGGAGAGCCTGCATGCACATGTGGTTAAATAATAAATCAGCAGATGAACAGTATATACCGTTAGTGAACAATACAGATGTTATCAAATAATAATAGGGTAATTTTTACCAGTATAAAACTCACCAATTCCATTGCAGACAACGGTTGCAGCATTCTCATTGAAGAAGTCATCACACACACTGCCATAGGTGTTGTTGTAGCAGATCTCAACTCTTCCCTTTCTCTGACCTTCACTGGGTTCACTTCCATTCATCAGCCGCACCTGTCCATCAGTGCAGTCTGTAGGGGGGAGTTCAGGTACATGCTGGGCTTGGCTTCCACAAGGTCACACTCACCGCATTGCTCTCCTGTCCCAGTGTAGCCAAACACACAAGTGCAGGCAAAGCTCCCAACATTGTCAGTACAGATGGCATTGCGGTCACATTTATGAGTGCCATCTTCACACTCGTTGATGTCTAGTGTTGTGTAGAATGAATCATCCTAGTTCAGTGACAAAGTAACACGACTTACTTTCACAACCAGTGAAGCCGTCTCCAGCAAAGCCATTATTACAGGGGCAGGTGTAATTACTCTCAATGTTCACACACGTAGAATTGGACAGACACTCAGACGCATTGCGATCACACTCGTCAATATCTGAGGGGAGATTTATCATTCACTCAACAACAGGCGAAGGTATTAAACAAACCACTTTGTCAATACTAACCAGAGCAGTTGAATCCATTGCTGTCCAGTTCATAGCCAGTGTTACAGGAGCAGCTAAAGTTCCCCTCATTGTTAGTACAAGTGTGTTCACATCCTCCATTACCGGAGAGGCACTCATTATTGTCTGTTTACATAGAGAACATGATGAATTCTTATTAACATGTCTCTATGTAAACAACAACGATGACCTATTTGCAGGAGGTCTGGCACTTTATACTCACCCTCACAGAAGAAGCCATTGCTATGAAGTGTGTGCCCTTCATTGCAGTAACAGTAGAAGCTGCCCGCAGTGTTGTTGCAACCTTGGTTACAGCCACCATTTCTATCCAAGCACTCATTCACATCTGCACAACACACAGTGAATACACAAGTACAGTGTGTACGTGCAAAGCTAACCATTGCAGCTGCTCTGGTTTGGGTCTAGAGTGAACCCGGTATTACAGAAACAGTTGAAGCTGCCCTCAGTGTTGTTACAGTTCTGCTCACAGCCTCCATTGTTCATGGCACACTCGTTGATGTCTGAAAACAAGACAGTGACAACTTTACTCCCCCACTCTCATTAATGCACATACCTGAGCAAGTACACCCGTTACTGTCGAGTTGGTAGCCATCGTAACAACTGCAGTCAAAGCTGCCAATAGTGTTAGAACAGTTGTGTTCACAGCACGAGGTGTTGGTGGCACACTCGTCGATATCTGCACACAACCAATCACAACGTAACAATTAAGTAATTCAACAACTGTATTATAGCTTCATTCATCTAAGTGCATCCGTAGTAGTGTTTGAATGTTATAGCTCACCTGTGCATCTGACTGCAACGTCTTGTGAATGGGTACATGTGACCACACCCAGTTGCACGTTGGGACAGTCCAACAGAGAGCTCTCGGTGCCCTGACACAGTAGTCTGTCCAGGAAGACCGGACCAGTGGCCGGGGGGAGGTTGGGAGTCACCACTCCTGCCCCAGCTCTCTGGAACCCAGACAGTTGAGCACAAGCAACCAAGGCATCGTTGGGGCCAAACGTGTTGCTGGAGTCACAGACAGTGCCCCAGGCATTGTTGATACAGATCTCTACTCGGCCTTGTCTAGACTGAGTGTTCTCATCATCAGTGGAGTTGGCTAGTCTCAGTTGTCCCTCAGCACAGTCACCACGGAGAGTGGACAGAGCTGCACACAGTGTGTGTATGGTGGGAGAGAAATAGTATACACTGAAAACCCGAGTACTTATTGCTTTAGATACAAGCGCTTAACAAATAAAAAGGTGACTCACATTGACACACGACTCCTGCCTCTTCAAACGCTCCACAAGAAGTGTCTGGTGATTGGTTGAAGCTGCAATCCAGTATAGATGTCTCGTTGCCAACACAACCAAGGTCCGTGATGAGTAGTGGAACAGAAGTATCGGAGAAAGTGACACTTTGCAGAGCAACAGCTCCTAGAGATTAAGAGTAGGGGGTAAATTAAATTGTAAATACAGCCTCTTTCAAGTTTCTGACTCACCATATGAAGACAGTCCCCTCTCCCTGCATACCACAGAGGCGTCTCCACTGTCCCAGAAGTCGTCACACACTGCTCCGTATCGCCCGCCTACACACACCTCCACTCTTCCATCAGTCAGTCCGTTGTTGTCAAACTCCTCATTGGCTACCAGTCTCACATGACCCTCCGTGCACAAAGCTAGGGATCACATGACATGGTAACATAATCACATGATAGGTCACATGATCTCACCTCCACACCTCACACCGGCGTCCTCGGCATGGGAACAGACGGGGCTTGTCTGGTGGGAACAGTCCAATAGTCGACTCTCACTGCCAGTACAGTCCAGACTCCCCAGGCTGATGTTGGACACACCCTCACCAAAGTGAGCATCACTGAACGCCACCACAGCTGCTCACAAAACACAACACAACACTCTTATACATAGCTTGTAGAAAATGGATTATTCAAAAGTTATAAATTTTCAAGTATGCTACTAAAAATTCAGTGTGTAGACTGACCATCAGTGGAGTATCCGAGCTGTCGACAGGCCACAGTAGCATCTTGCTCGTCCCAAGAGTCATCACACAGTGTAGTGTAACCTCCAGAGAGGCACAGCTCCACTCGTCCCTCCGTCATGTTAGCCTCACCCACCAGTCGCAACTCTCCATCACGACATACTGCAGGCAGGGAGAGCAATCATGCAATACGTAGTCGTAGAGGATCGAATTAGTAGCAAAAAAACTACATACGCAGTGCTGAAAAATATTATAACTACTACTACGTCTGCTTCAGATCTATATACGTATGACTCACCACATAGACCCTCATCGCGGTAGAAACCAGGACCACAGTAGCATAAGAAGCTGCCGTCATTGTTGATACAGTCAAAGTTTAGGCCACACGCACTTGCATTCAAGCACTCATTGATGTCAACTGTAAAAAAAAAGTCAGTATATATGATAAACGAGAGATACTTGTAGCTTCAGTATATAGCTATGACGTTGAGGCTCCCTCTATACCTGTGCAGTTGAGTCCGCTCCCGGTTGAGTCCAGGTAGCCAAGGCGACAGGAGCAAGAGAGGTCCCCATCAATGAGGGAGCAGAGGGAGTTGGGGATACAGGTGTGGTTGTCAGGATGGAGGGTGTCACCAGTACGACACTCACAGTGATAACCAGGTGCAACACCACTCGGGTCAGGGAGGTCGTTCACACACACCTGAGAGCAACCACCATTGTTGACAGCACACTCATCAATGTCTGTCAGGGGAGAATGGGGGGGTTATTGAGAGCTCCATACAGAATTATGAATAAACTTACCTATGCACTCAATGGAGATGTCATTGGAATGTGTGCAGGAATGTACAGTTCGATATTCACAATCCAATAACTGTGTCTCAGTTCCAAAACAACGAACACTGCTTAAGAAAATTGGGCCATTTCCAATTCCAAAACGCTCATCTCTAAAAACATTCACTCCTGCAAAGATTAAAAAAATAATTAGTGTTATGCATATTCAAATCTGTACCGTTATGTGGTAGTCCAATCTGGTTGCAGACAACTTGAGCATCATCTGCAGTGAATCCCTCCTCACAGACAGTGCCCCAGGCATTGTTGATGCAGAGCTCCAGACGCCCAGAGAGTATGTTGCCTCCCACCAGTCGAATCTCTCCATCACTGCACTCACCTCTCACAGTGCTCCTCTCTGTAGGGAGGGGAGAGACTGATTGTATACTAGCTCACAAGAGGCTTGTACATTAGGTACGATATTGTTTCATAGCAAGGGAACCATGGTGACAAAACATTTACTAGGACAATAGTATGACTCTTTGTAGCCACACAACAACAAGAGAGTGTACCTTGACAGATGATAGCTGCGTCCTCCTGGGTGGTGCATAGGGGGGAGGGGCTGTGGGGACACTGGAGGAGCTGCTCCTCAGAGCCATTACACCTCACACCAGAGAGGGCCGGGGAGAGGACGGTACTTGAGAACAATCCACCAGACACCACAACAGACCCTGCATGATCATGCGGCGACAGGAGAATCAATGGATAAGCCAACAATAATATTATAGTAATTACAGTGTAAAGGTATACCGGGTATGGGAAGTGCAATACTGTTGTTTACAATCAACCAAGGAGGTTTGATTACTGTTATTATTCATGCACCATGAGCAAGCAGCAATTATACTAGTAAGCTATGGGAACTGCGATACAGTTGAATGAGCAAGGTTCAACCAAGGGAAGCTGATATTTTGATTGCTATATCAGAAGCAAACAGTTAGTGTATTCATTGACTAACCATATGGGGAGAGCCCCAGTTGTCGACACACCACAGAGGCATCCTGATTGTCCCATTGACCATCGTTACACACAGTGCTATAGTTGCCTCCCACGCACACCTCCACTCTGCCCCTGAGCAGGTCGTCTTGATCACTGGACAGATCAGTGTAGTCTGAGAGACCGTCGGCTTCCAGTAGCCTCACATCTCCTTCAATGCACGCACCTAACAAAGATCAAATAACCAGTAACAGTAAGATCATACATACAATGAAGGGTGCACTTAGATATACACATGACATCGTTACTTACTGTCACAGAACACCCCAGCAATCTCACTGCGGTCACAGTTGAACACTTGGAACCCGTTGTGGCTGCACTCGAGAAGAGATGACTCGCTACCAGAGCAGCGAATGTTGTCCAGGAGAATGGGGGAGGGGCCACTGCTGAACACACTGCCCCCCACAGGTACAGACCCTGGAGTCACAGAGGCATGATACGATTCTTTACCCAAAATAAAAATTCTATAGATGAATCAACCTTCATCATACGTAGGTAATGTAAAAAGCTCTTATAACAAGTGTCAAACACTACACTATTATCTCCGATAGTTGTTACCTGCCGAGTTCTTCCCCAACTGTGTGCACACCACACTGGCATCCAGGACGTCCCAGCGATGATCACACACAGTGTAGTAGGAGTTGTTGTAGCACACCTCCACACGACCAAAGCCTTGCTCAGTGGTCAGTGTCCTGTTGGCCCCATTGAACAGCTGGACATCTCCTTGCATACACGCTGGAGGGAGAGAGAGATAAGAGATGTCCAGTGCAAGAGAAGGGAAACCAAACAAACACATCTATTACTATACTATAATACTAGGAATAAGCACTCACAGCATTGGTTCCTTCCAGCGAACCCAGGGAAACAGTCTCCACACACAAAGTTGCCTCTCGTGTTGTTGCAAGGTGAGTTGATACAGTTATCAGTCTCTTCATCACACTCGTTGATATCTGCAGCACAATATCAGTTAACTATGCCGGTCATCTTGTGACGCATACCTTCACAGCTCACACCATCACCACGGTAACCAGGTCTACATGCACAGGAGAAGTTCCCAACCTCATTCACACAGATGGCATCAACATGGCAATTGTTCAGTGCTTCATCACTGCACTCATTGATGTCTGCAAGAGATAGTTATGAATGGTGTTGGCCCATTAAATTAATCAGGGAAAACAGATTACAGATATGAAAACATGAATTAATAGAGACGATATCAAGGGCGTATAAAAAGAAGAGGGCATGCAACTCGCAATGTATATACTGTGTATGCGGCATATTACTGATGAGTCAACAGGATATGCTACATTTAGCCAACCGCCCACAATGAGCTAGTCCAGAGTATAAAGTACGTGCCAATAAATTATTGTGTATTTTTAGACAAATGCCCCCGTCCATTTGTAATATCATAGATTACAGATGCATGCCCTCTTCTCTTTATACGCTCTTGACAATATAATATTCTAGCCTATGACCGCCATGCATACACTCAGCCCCCTATACACATCACACTGCTAACCTGTGCAGTCAGTGCCATTTCCTTGGAAGCCCTGTATGCAGGAGCAGTTGAAGCTGCCCATAGTGTCAGTGCAGGTGGCATTCTCATGACAGGTGTTTAGGATAGCACTGGAACACTCGTCAATGTCTAAAGAAGGGGCTCAGGTAAATAGTGTATTAAGGTGGCTGAGGTACTTACTTGAGCAGTTGACTATTCCATCTCCAACATAGCCCTCCTTACACTCACAGAAAATACCAGTCTCGGTGTCATCAGAACAAATAGCGTTGGCATGGCAAATGTTGTCCTCTTGTACGCACAATATACCTGAAAATTAAGGCAATTTAGTTATGTTATTTTACAAATCCGACATCTTAAACATGACAGTATATAATTATGTTCCCTTACGAGTACAGGTAAGTCCATCTCCAGTAAAGCCACTGCGACAGGAGCAGTTGAAGCTACCCACTGTGTTATTGCACACACCATTCTCCCGGTCACAATTATGAGAGTCAGCTAAACACTCGTCAATGTCTGTGCAAAGAGAAAAAGGACAATTTACAAATAGCCAAGGGTTTCTTTGTAGAGTCTATAATACGAGGGAGTACGAGATTTACCAGATAAACTACTCACCATCACATCCTCTCTCATCTTGGTTGAGTAGATAGCCACTCTGACAACTGCACTCGTAGCTACCGATAGAGTTGGTACAGGTCTGGTTGCATCCTCCATTATCTTCAGCACACTCGTCAATGTCTGAGAGGAAGGGACAGTGTTAGGTAGTGCTATATGATGAACCACCATCAATTTCTTACCTGTACATCTCACGGCGACATCCTGGGAGTGTTGACAGCTAGAGAAGGTGCTAGGTGGTTGGTTAGAATATAAGCTACAGTCCTGCAGATCAGACTCCTGTCCAGTACACACTAGGCCAGAGAAAAATATTGGACCAGAACCTTGTTCAACTGTGCCCCTAGGTAAAAATGCAGCATCTGCAAAAAATTTAAAGACCATAATTATATAAGAGATTGAGAGACTGAGGGAAATTTTAAAACTCTACCAAGATTCTGTTTGCTCACCAGATGAGTTGAATCCTTCTAGTTGAGTACAGGCCACAGTTGCATCAAGAGAGTTGAATCGGTCATCACAGACTGTTCCCCAGGCATTGTTGATGCACACCTCCAAACGTCCTTCCCTGGTTGTTGAAGTGTCAGTGGCATTCGTGAGACGAATATTTCCAGTGGAGCAGTCACCAGCTGCTGTGCCTGAAGCTATAGAGAGAGAACAGTGAATTCATTGAGGGGAAATGAGGGGAGGAAAGGTGTACCTTGACAGATAACTCCAGAGGTGGGGCAAGTGAAGCCAGTGCCAGAGCCAGTGACTACACCCATACAGTCGAGAAGTGATACCTCAGTTCCGGTACAGTTGGCCATTGATACCAGGCGAGGTGTACTACCCTCCGTAAAAATATCAGCATTCACATTGATAGCACCTGAAACAAAAAATGTATTATTATTTTGCTATTAGTTGTTGAATCTACCATATTGTGAGAGGCCTAGTTGCTTGCAGACGACAGAGGCGTCCATTTCTGTCCAAGGGGTGTGACAGACTGAACCGTACCTCCCAGAGACACACACCTCCACTCTGCCACTTGTCAGTCCATCCTTGTCATAGTAGGCATCATTGTAGTCAGTGAGACCCTCGTAGAAAGAGTCCGCATCCTCTCCCACCACCAGTCGCACTTCACCATGACTACACATGGCTACAAGGAGAAAATACATCAAGGTCTCCCCACTACTGAAAACACTCCACTTACATTGACACCTGACTCCTGCATCTTCAGAGTGGTCGCAATTGTGGGTCTGACTGTACAAACAGTTCAACAGACTCTGCTCATTTCCACTGCACTTCACGTTGTCAAGAAAAATAGAGCCAATGCCTTGGGCAAACCCACCACCAGACACAGCAATGGACCCTGTAGTACAGTTACAATGAAACTAGCTTGACTATGCATTACACAGTCTCCTAACCTGATGCAGAGTATCCGAGTTGTGTACAGACGACCCTGGCATCCAGCTCATCCCAAAAGTCATCACAGACGGTACCAAACACTCCACCTCTGCACACCTCCACTCTTCCCTCAGACAGAACAGAACCATTCACCAGCCGAACACCTCCATCTTGACAGGCTGTGGAATGAATAAGGACTAGCTACCCAGATGGAAGTACAATGTAAATAGTAAACAGCAAAAGCAAGTCAACAATAAACTACAACTATAAGCAGTTCTTACTTAGCTACAAGAAATGCACATGTAGGCATTTACAAGTCAATACAATACGTCAACAGATATAACCATCTGTTGTTTCTTACGTATGCAATTTTGTCCATCTGCATCCAAAATAGTGTTGGAGGTGCAGAGACAGGTATAGCTACCATCAGTATTGAAGCACTCGTCCAAACAAATGTCCTCAATTTCACACTCGTTGATATCTGGAATGAAAACAACAATCATAGGAATGCAAAACTCTCTGAGAAATGACTCACCAACGCAGCTTCTTTTGTCAGTGTCCAGATTGTAGCCGGTTCTACAGCTACATGTGAATCCAGGAAGCTCATTGGTGCAGTTGTGGGCACACCCTCCATTGTTGGTCAGACACTGGTTCACATCTGAGGAGGAGTAATAACACACAAATTAATCAAGATATGCTCTTGATACGTACATTATCTTGCCTATACTCACCTATACAGATTACGCCAGCAATCTCGGAGGCAGTACATTGAGATAGACCAGGGAGTGTTTGGCTACAGCCCATTACGCTGCTCTCTGACCCTCTACAGTCGACCCGGTCTAGGAACACAGGTCCTGTTGATATATTGAACCTGGTACTGGCATCTCTGAAGGCCTCAGCCCCAGTGACAGGGAAGCCAAGTTGTCTGCACACCACAGTGGCATCGTTGGTACCAAATCTGTCATTGCACACTGAGCCCCAAGCATTATTCATGCAGGCTTGAACAGCTCCGAGAGTGACATTAGCTCCACCCACTAGTCGAATCTCTCCATCAGTACAGTTGCTGAAAGCAGTTGCTGTTTTATCTGCAAATAATAATAGCTGTGACATACCGCATATAGCATAGTAAGCACACACTTACCCTGACACACTACTGCAGCTCCTTCAACGTTAACCCCACCACAAGTAGCAGCTGGCTGATAAGCACAACTTATTAGCTCACTTTCAGTTCCAACACAACCATAACTACCGTCTCTAACACTTGAAGAAGCGAATCCATTGAATAAATAGCCGTCAAGATGAATGGCTCCATGTGGGGAGAAACCCAACTGTCTGCAGACCACAGAGGCGTCCTGATCGTCCCACTCACTGTCACAGAGGCTACCAAAGTCACCGTTCACACACAACTCCACCACACCACGAGACACCTGATCCTTGATTAGGTCGTATTCTGGAAGGGTGCTCTCTGAGACAGCATCAGGATTTCTCAGTCTAACACTGCCGTCAATACATGAGACTGTGCGTGAGGAGGATGATGAATAATGTGCAGTCAATGGCATTTACTGATAGGCTCACCATCACAGATGACAGCCACATCTTCAGAGTGGTCACAGTTGTGCTGGAATATCTGGTTATGGGAGCAGCTCAAGAGGTTGTTCTCAGTGCCAACACACACCACATTGTCCAGAGTGATGGGACCAGAACCAACACCAAATGTACTGTCAATACCACGAACTGGAGAGCCTGAAATGTACATCACAAGATTAAAACATCAAAGAAACTATAAGAACTAAACCAATTAGTGAAGTTATGAGGAAATACATATCGTAATTCTTAGTTGTACAACCAAATTAGTACTGAACACAATAACCGCCTCTGCAGCACTTTTTGATATTCGATGACCTAATGGCCCAACAACAAGGTAGTAATTAATGCTAGTATTAACTGATTATTTGTCACGGTCATTCAACTGACCAGTTCCTCCATTGCAGACAACAGCTGCAGCATTCTCATTGAAGAAGTCATCACATACACTGCCATAGGTGTTGTTGTAGCAGATCTCAACTCTTCCCATTCTCTGACCTTCACTGGGTTCACTTCCATTCATCAGCCGCACCTGTCCATCAGTGCAGTCTGTAAGGGGAGTTCAGGTACATGCTGGGCTTGCCTCCACAAGGTCACACTCACCGCATTGCTCTCCTGTCCCAGTGTAGCCAAACACACAAGTGCAAGCAAAGCTCCCAACATTGTCAGTACAGAGAGCATTGCGGTCACAGTTGTGAGTGCCATCTTTACACTCGTTGATGTCTAGTGTTGTGTAGAATGAATCATCCTAGTTCAGTGACCAAGTAACACAACTTACTTTCACAACCAGTGAAGCCGTCTCCAGCAAAGCCATTATTACAGGGGCAGGTGTAATTACCCTCACTGTTGACGCAGATAGAATTAGACAGACAATCAAACTCATTGCGAGAACACTCATCAATATCTGAGGGTGTAAATTAAAATAGTTGTGACACAGCCACGAGTGCCACATGCATGGGCGGCCTTGAGAGCAAACGGCACTACTAGCCTATATCCAATGTGCGCACGAGTGTAACTATGTAACAACTGATTTGTTGTATTCTATCACTCCCTTTTATATAGGACACCTAGTTTTTTGCAACTGTGCAATATGCAATATAATTTATGGCATATGTTTTTTTGGCATACTGTTTCCTTTGATCAAAATGCAACAATATCCCATAATCTGATGGCCGTATCCATGCATCTACCTGAGCAGTTTGATCCATTGCTGTCCAGTTCATAGCCAGTGTTACAGGAGCAGTTGAAGCTGCCCTCAGTGTTGGTACAAGTGTGTTCACAGTCTCCATTGTCAGGCAAGCACTCATCGATGTCTGTTTACATTGAGACATGAGAGTGAATTTTTGTGCACAAGATCAATTTACCTGAGCAGTTCAGTGAGTTGATGTCTAGTTGATATCCAGTGTTACAGGAGCAGCTAAAGTTTCCCTCAATGTTGGAACAGGTGTGTTCACAGTCTCCATTGTCAGTTAGGCACTCATTGATGTCTTTTTAAAGTATTATAATAATAATATACACCATTTAAAATTTAATCTCACCGCTGCAGTTGAATCCATTGCTGTGTAGAGTGAACCCGGAGTTACAGAAACAGTTGAAGCTGCCCTCAATGTTGTTACAGTTCTGGGCACAGTCTCCATTGTTGGTGAGACACTCGTTGATGTCTGCAGATAAAACAGTTGATGATTGCACACTCAATACAGTGCTACAATGTAATCAAATTACAACAACACAACACACTCTCCAATACCTATCACACTGTCGACTTTGAACACCCAGACGCCAGGCTCTCCAACGTTACTGGTATTGCTTAGCAACATTATCTGCTCCGTATCAGATCCTGGTAGTGTGTACACTGGGGCTCCACTTTGGTCCTGGAATCCAGCAAAAGCAGGTAGTCCACTGGAGGAGGAATTGACACATCTATATTAGAGATCTTCCACATGTTCAATTTTTGTGTTCAAGTTACAAAAAAAAAGATAATACGTATACCTCTTCATATCGTTGTAATTTGAAGATGGTTCAGGCGCACACTTAGGAAATGTATATATACACACACTACTATATGCGTGCATTGTACTCACCTTGCAGTGCTCCCACTCCCACTAGGGCCACCACTGTCACTAGTACCACTAGTGCCGAATCCAGAACCACTCGCACTTTCAGATGACATCATCTTGATGTCAGGAACGTACCATTGTAGGTCAGAGTACAGAAGGATTACAAACGACGACATGGAGTTCATATCAGTTGCAACAGCAACTTGGAAGGTATTGACCTGTTGATAACAGTATATGTACTTAATCCATCGATAAGTATGTAGGTGTAGAAACCCAGTATTGCAACAATAAGTGTGGGGTTACAGCTACACGTAGCTAGCACACCTTATCTGTTCTTTTGTCATAGCTGCCCACTCGATCCCAGGTCCCCACAAACACTGATTCCGGGTTAAAGGAGACCACATTGTCAAATGCTCTCTGAACTCTCTCTCCAACAGACGCCAAAAGTGCAGCATTAGTAGACACTCTGCATAATTATAAAAGAGCCACATCACGTAACTATATAGCTCCACTCAATAGGTAGGTTGTTTTTTCTATTCCATATGGCTTTCCTATGATACACATACTCTTGCATGCGTACATACAATGACATGTAAACCCAATTGATAGTGAATCTAAATGGTGTTTCTACTAGACAGTACATCTCTTTGTTAATGGTGTTTGCACTAGTGCATCTCCTATAATGATTCAGTGGGCTAGCTTCTATGCAACGCTATTTTTAATTCCACGGCTCACCTGTAGTAGACATTTCCCAATCCCCTTGTGTCAATGTCTGCAAAAAATGGAGCAATGATGCTGATCGTTTCTAAGGAGAAAACCCTAGGGTCTTCAAAGGTCAGGAATCCATCAGTGCCAACCTGCATGTGTGTAAATAATTAATTATGAGAATATTCATTTACTGATCATGCTGCATTAATGGTTGTACCAGGGCTAAAAGGTTATAGTACTTCGACAAATTTGAATAAGGTCAATCAACTTTCATAAGAACACTGACTGTATATTTAACAATATTCACTTAAGCACGCGGAGGGGGGTATATTCATGCCATGTTTTGTGCATGAAGTATAAGAATGTTGTGTATTTATAAGCTTAATCATTGGTACCACACACAACAGATGTTTCCCTTTCTTTATTCTAGCATAGGCAGCATCAGCATCATGCATGGCCCTTGCCAATGAAAGCATTTTGGAAAAGTGGCCTATTGGTAACAATATTGAATAGGCATGGCCCTTGCCAATGGAATCATTTTGGAAAAGTGGCCTATTGGTAAAGTAAATAGGTGGCCATGTAAAAAAGTGTTCCACGCACATGACATGACGTGTAGCTGACATACAGGCTTATTATTTTGACCCTGTAGAAAGCTTTTATACACACGACATGTACAAGTTATGTTAAGAATATTTTGTGGCTAGACAGGTGTGTAATTGACAATACAAATCCAATGTACTCAAGAAACTAGTCTTTCAGCCCACAATGTCGTAACATCATTAGGTACTAGTAGAAACACCACTCACATTCACTATCACTTGGACTGCACATTATATTGCAACTGTTTACATAGTAACCGACACCACCTCCTTAGGCGTAATGAGGCATGCAGATTCAAAAACAAAAGCGAGCCAAGACAGGCACACATATAATAAGGTAATTTGGCACTGCTACCTCCACTTATCGTATTAGGCCAAGATATAGAATGTAGAAAGAACACGTGTGCATTAAAACAAAATTGGTTGAATGGGATACAAGTGTATGGATTCTCTACCATCTTATACTCTAAACTTTAGTACTGCCATGCAATTGCAGCTCACTTGGAATTTTGGGGCAAAGGTAAAAAACTACTTGAGATCACTACTCATCAAGGTCTTATGTAAACTTACAATTACCATTTGCCCTAAACTTCTAAGCGTATAGTCTACATGTACCTCTTCTAGATTTAGTCTGACAACAGAAACACCTCAAAATGGCACTTACATAGACCTCCATTTCAGGTTCTCCTAGGTACAGTAAGGGATCTGTGAGGTTCACTTGCATGTAGAGCTCATCTGCAGAGCTCAGCTGGTTATCAGAGGCAATGATCCCAAAGTCATACAGTTGAGCTGACCCCCTTGCCCCTGTTAGCAGTGCTGCTAAGGTCAGCAGCAAGGTACACGATATACACTGCTCTGTTAGTTGCATTCTCTCATGATACTTGCTATAAGCTCAAAGTTCTAGCTTGCTACAAACAATACACTATACTTTTATAGGCTGCTTGTAGGTACAATAGCTACATGTATACGCCCATGATCAACTAGGCCTAGGTAAAGATCGTTCTTGAGTTAAGTTATGGGGGAGGGGCTGGGGGGCTTGCATGCACCACTAATCTCTTATAGAGGGGTTCGGAGTACAAACCATCTGTATAATAGGAAGCTACGAGCTAGCTGAGCACAAAAGATAATTATCTATAGCAAGTATCATGAAAGAATGCAACTAACAGAGCAGTATATATCGTGTACCTTGCTACTGACCTTAGCAGCACTGCTAACAGGGGCAAGGGGGTCAGCTCAACTGTATGACTTTGGGATCATTGCCTCTGATAACCAACTGAACTTTGCAGACGAGCTCTACATGCAAGTGAACCTCACAGACTCGTTCACCTACCTGGGAGGTGCAGAGAGAGAGATTTATGTAAGCAACGTCTCTATTCATAGCTGGATAGCTAAATGAATTCATTTAATTTTTTATCTGCTTGGCTATCTTTAGCTAGCTAGCTCCATGCATGTGTCGCGTTAGTATCTGTTCAATATTCGTAACGTTTCAATGTTCCTGTTGAGAAGTTTAACTATGTGGATAATTTGGTGTGGCTTTCGGGGAATTTTACTATGAGATCTGTGGCACCATAGTTTATCGTTTCAGTTAAGAAGCTTGTTATGTGCATATGTGCAGGAATATGTTTCGGAGTACATGTGTGTATATTTAATATTTCGGTATAGGTATTGCACCATAATTACTCTGGGTGGGTGCATTACTTGTTTGTTTTCGCTTCCTCTTCCTTGTGTACAAATTCTCATGCAGTAGATGTCTTGCTTGATAGAAAACCACTTATATGAGCCAATACCCACAGTCATTGTGCATGACGTACAACATAGATCAGTATTAGAAGTATGTGCATAGCTGTGCATAGCTATACAGTGAGAACACAGCTTCTATATAGCTAAGTACTCCTGCTAGTACATTTATCCCTAATATACTTAGAATAGCTATGAATATAGTATAAATACCCCCACTATTTCGACTTGCTCAAATAGAAACCAATTATGGGCCAGTCACCTACTTATGCATACAGGTCATGTTACACAAAGGGAGAGAGGAGTCGTTTCCTACTTCCAGCCCTGATATAATGTAGTATCATTATGCATGGTTGTGAATATCATTAATTCATAGGCGCTTGTCTGCATGTGGTGATTGCAACTATGCATACTACGAGGTTCATATTTCGCTGATCATGTGTGTGTTTGCATAACTCTACTACTACTAAATCTGTGGTAAAGTTTGTGATAATTATTTGTCTGCGGTAAAACTAACATTGAACGAACTTGACGTACTGTATTTCGTTGTGTGCAATTTTAGTAGTTTAATTACGTATATGTTACATTTATACGCTATATACTGTTCCTTTCCTTGTTCATTGTTTACAAGTGAGTACCCGTTTAAATTGTGAAATGCTGAATGCTTGAAATTCAATATTCGCAGTGAAAGTAGGTGCATGGGGGTTAGAGCTAAACTGATTGCCAAGACTCTGATTACAAGTGCTTGTACTAAACTCATTACAAACTTGTACAAAACGTGTACTAAGCGACGGGTTATGGCTTAATAGCATTATTATAGCTACACTAATAGGAATGTATTTTGACCTCAGGCCATTTTCTACACATCTGTTACCATTGGCTCTACATATCTTACATACAATAGAATGCATTTGATTGTCTTCTGTGGTCGTAAACTCCCTACAAAACATGTTGTTGTACTCAATGTGGTCGCTCATTATCATATTGCACACCACGAACCCTACGAGATAGTTCACTAGAAGCTACGGAAATGTTTGCATATAGTATGACATCTATCTTTCAGTGTCTATCTTTGTGACCGCACACACACAAACAGATTGGTATCGATGGCGTGTTGCTGTTTAACGATCCAAATCAAGGCATGGTTGCTCCGTTCTATGCGAACATTGACACAAGAGGAACAGGAAATGTGTATTATCGGTGAGTGATATAAAGAATTAGGGTGTGGAGTTTATGTTGGCTACTAGTTAATGAGGCTTTTGTTTGTATGCAGAGTGTCTACTAATGGTACACTTGTGGCGTCTGTTGGAGAGAGAGTTCAGAGAGCATTTGACAATATGGTCTCCTTTAACCCGGAATCAGTGTTTGTAGGGACCTGGGATCGAGTGGGCAGCTATGACCGAGGAACGGATAAGGTGTGCTAGCTACGCTATTCAATACCTACTCTCTTTGATGTGGACTATAATAGTCACAAAATCTACTCCTACGTACATATCAGTATATAGCGGTAATCTCCCTATTATTATAGTGTTTCCTTGTGGGAATAATTACAGGTCAATACCTTCCAAGTCGTCATTGCGGCAGACTCCTTGTCGTCTTTTGTGATCTTTCTGTACTCTGACCTCCAATGGTACGTTTCTATGACGTCATCTGGAAGTGGCTCTGGCTCAGGGTCGACCAACAGCAGTGGCAGTGGCAGTGGCAGGTGTGACTACTAATTATTATGCCGTCAATGATCCATTTAATTGCTTTTGTTAATGCAAATTAGTAATGGGAATTTTTGGTATTTCAAAAATGCTTTTATCCCGAATAGTGGTATGCCTGCTCTGATGACAGCCTCTGTTGGATTCCATAACCAAAGTAGAGCCCCAGTATACACACTACCAGGGTCTGATACGGAGCAAGTATTGTTGCTAAGCAATACCAGTAACGTTGGAGAGCCTGGCGTCTGGGTGTTCAGAGTCGACAGTGTGATAGGTATTGGAGTGTGTTGTGTTGTGTTGTAATTTGATCACTTTCAACATGCATGCATGCAATCATGATCTGTTTATTTGGTACCTGCAGACATCAACGAGTGTCTCACCAGCAATGGTGACTGTGAGCAGAACTGTAACAACACTGAGGGCAGTTTCAACTGTTTCTGTAACTCCGGGTTCACTCTACACAGCAATGGATTCAACTGCAACGGTGAGATTAAATTTTAAATGGTGTATATTATTATTATAATACTTTAAAAAGACATCAATGAGTGCTTGCCTGACAATTATGGAGACTGTGAACACACCTGTACTAATACTGAGGGAAACTTTAGCTGCTCCTGTAACACTGGCTATGAACTGGACAGCAATGGATTCAACTGCTCAGGTAAATGGATATAATTACATGACCATTTATCTTATTACGTGTTTCTCTACAGATGTAAACGAGTGCCTCTCTGGTATTGGAGGATGTGAACACACCTGCACAAATACTGTTGGGAACTTCAGCTGCTCCTGTAAAAGTGGATACAGCCTGGACAGTAATTTAATGAACTGCTCAGGTAAGCCATGCATGCAGTGTCTGTTATCATCTGTTGATGTTCATGTATGAATTTCAGACGTTAATGAGTGCGCCACCACCAACAAAGGAGGCTGTGAGCATACCTGCACTAACACTGACGGCAGTTTCTCTTGTTCATGTGATACTGGATATCAGTTGGACCACAACTCATTCAATTGCTCTGGTTAGAACGATAAATCCATAGTTCAGCATGATTCATTTGTTTGCTGTTTCACAGACATTGATGAGTGCTTGACTGACAATGGAGACTGTGAGCAGAACTGTAACAACACTGAGGGTAGTTTCAACTGTTTCTGTAACTCCGGGTTCATTCTACACAGCAATAGATTCAACTGCAGCGGTGAGATTAAATTTTAAATGGTGTATATTATTATTATAATACTTTAAAAAGACATCAATGAGTGCCTAACTGACAATGGAGACTGTGAACACACGTGTTCCAACATTGAGGGAAACTTTAGCTGCTCTTGTAACACTGGCTATGAACTGGACAACAATGGATTCAACTGCTCAGGTAATCACTCATAACACTGAATATAAGTAGGGCAATGTGTAATTTATACAGACATTGATGAGTGTTCTCGCAATACGTCTAAGTGTCTGTCCAATTCTATCTGCGTCAACATTGAGGGTAATTACACCTGCCCCTGTAATAATGGCTTTACTGGAGACGGCTTCACTGGTTGTGAAAGTAAGTTTTGTTACTATGTCACTGAACTAGGATGATTCATTCTACACAACACTAGACATCAACGAGTGTGAAGATGGCACTCACAACTGTGACCGCAATGCCATCTGTACTGACAATGTTGGGAGCTTTGCCTGCACTTGTGTGTTTGGCTACACTGGGACAGGAGAGCAATGCGGTGAGTGTGACCTTGTGGAAACCAAGCCCAGCATGTACCTGAACTCCCCTACAGACTGCACTGATGGACAGGTGCGGCTGATGAATGGAAGTGAACCCAGTGAAGGTCAGAGAAAGGGAAGAGTTGAGATCTGCTACAACAACACCTATGGCAGTGTGTGTGATGACTTCTTCAATGAGAATGCTGCAGCCGTTGTCTGCAATGGAACTGGTTAGTAGAATGAACGTGACAAATATGATAGAGCTACTTCCTTGTTGTTGATCATTGCTGTAGTCATCAAAAAGTTTCGTTCTTTCGTTTAGCGTTTGGGTTAATTATAGTCACTAATTAGTTGTAGCATTAATAATGGAAATACGATAATATGTATTTTCCTCGTAACTTCCTTATTGGTTGAGTTCTTAGTTTCTTTGATGTTTTACGTAACAATATCTTCTGGTGTTCATTTCAGGCTCTCCAGTTCGTGGTATTGACAGTATATTTAGTGCTGGTTCTGGTCCCATCTTTCTGGACAATGTAGTGTGTGCTGGCACTGAGGACAACCTCTTGAGCTGCTCCCATAGCCAGATATTCCAGCACAACTGCGACCACTCTGAAGATGTGGCTGTCGTCTGTGATGGTGAGCCTATCAGTAAATGTCATTGACTACACATTATTCATCATTCTCCTCACACACAGTCTCATGCATTGACGGCAGTGTTAGACTGAGAAACCCTGATGCTGTCTCCGAGAGCACCCTTCCAGCATACAACCTGATCAAGGATCAGGTGTCTCGTGGTGTGGTGGAGTTGTGTGTGAACGGTGACTTTGGTAGCCTCTGTGACAGTGAGTGGGACGATCAGGACGCCTCTGTGGTCTGCAGACAGCTGGGTTTCTCCCCACATGGAGCCATTCATCTTGACGGCCACTTATTCAATGGATT
Organism: Halichondria panicea; assembly: GCF_963675165.1. Lineage (NCBI taxonomy): Eukaryota > Metazoa > Porifera > Demospongiae > Suberitida > Halichondriidae > Halichondria > Halichondria panicea. The sequence goes on from NC_087378.1 coordinate 6,976,818, forward strand.
CGCTTCTTCAAGTGTTAGAGACGGTAGTTATGGTTGTGTTGGAACTGAAAGTGAGCTAATAAGTTGTGCTTATCAGCCAGCTGCTACTTGTGGTGGGGTTAACGTTGAAGGAGCTGCAGTAGTGTGTCAGGGTAAGTGTGTGCTTATTATGCTATATGCGGTATGTCACAGCTATTATTATTTGCAGATAAAACAGCAACTGTTTTCAGCAACTGTACTGATGGAGAGATTCGACTAGTGGGTGGAGCTAATGTCACTCTCGGAGCTGTTCAAGTTTGCATGAATAATGCCTGGGGCTCAGTGTGTAATGACAGATTCGGTACCAACGATGCCACTGTGGTGTGCAGACAACTTGGCTTCTCTGTCACTGGGGCTGAGGCCTTCAGAGATGCCAGTACCAGGTTCAATATCTCAACAGGACCTGTGTTCCTAGAACGGGTCGACTGTAGAGGGTCAGAGAGCAGCGTAATGGGCTGTAGCCAGACACCCCCTGGTCTATCTCAATGTACTGCCTCCGAGATTGCTGGCGTAATCTGTATAGGTGAGTATTCAATTTACAAAATACTGAGAGGCAAGATAATATACGTATCAAGAGTGTATCTTGATTAATTTGTGTGTTATTACTCCTCCTCAGATGTGAACCAGTGTCTGACTAACAATGGAGGGTGTGCTCACAACTGCACCAATGAGCTGCCTGGATTCACATGTAGCTGTAGAACCGGCTACAATCTGGACACTGACAACAAAGGTTGTGTCGGTGAGTCAAGGCAGCTTAGAAATTTGTTCCTTTAAAAAAAATTTGTTATTTCAGATATTGACGAGTGTGAAAGCAGTCCTTGTGGAAACACCTGTGTCAACACTAATGGCAGTTTTCATTGCCTCTGTACCGCCTCCAACACTTCTCTGGACACTGATGGTCGAAGTTGCATATGTAAGAATATTTAATTTTATAGTTGGTAACTACAACTGGTGTTGAGATACATTGGCTTATAAATTACTTAGCGAAGTATGTTCTGGTCACCGTGAACTGTTGCTGTTAGGTACACTGTACTTTTCAGTGTTGGCTATTTAGGTATAGCTGGTATTAATTTTGTTCTGATCATTCCACAGCCTGTCAAGATGGAGATGTTCGACTGGTGAATGGTTTTGTTCAGTCTGAGGGCAGAGTGGAGGTGTGCAGAGGTGGAGTGTTTGGTACCGTCTGTGATGACTTCTGGGATGAGCTGGATGCCAGGGTCGTCTGTACACAACTTGGATACTCTGCATCAGGTTAGGAGACTATGTAATGCATAGTTAAGACAGTTTACTGTACTACAGAATCCATCGCTGTGTCTGGTGGTGGGTTTGCCCAAGGCATTGGCTCTATTTTTCTTGACGACCTGAAGTGCAATGGAAGTGAGCAGAGTCTGTTGAACTGTTTGTACAGTCAGATCCACAATTGTGATCATTCTGAAGATGCAGGAGTCAGGTGTCAATGTAAGTGGAGTGTTTTCAGTCGTGGGGAGACCTTGATGTATTTTCTCATTGCAGCCATATGTAGTCATGGTGAAGTGCGACTGGTTGTGGGAGAGGATGTGGACTCTTTCTACGAGGGTCTCACTGACTACAATGATGCCTACTATGACAAGGACGGACTGACAAGTGGCAGAGTGGAGGTGTGTGTCTCTGGGAGGTACGGTTCAGTCTGTCACACCCCTTGGACAGAAATGGACGCCTCTGTCGTCTGCAAGCAGCTTGGCCTCTCACAATATGGTAGATTCAAACAAAATAATATACTAATAGCAAAATAATAATACACCTTTTTCGTTTCAGGTGCTATCAATGTGAATGCTGATATTTTTACGGAGGGTAGTACACCTCGCCTGGTATCAATGGCCAACTGTACTGGAACTGAGGTATCACTTCTCGACTGTATGGGTGTAGTCACTGGCTCTGGCACTGGCTTCACTTGCCCCACCTCTGGAGTTATCTGTCAAGGTACACCTTTCCTCCCCTCATTTACCCTCAATGAATCCACTGTTCTCTCTCTCTAGCCTCAGGCACAGTAGCTGGTGACTGCTCCACTGGAGATATCCGTCTCCTGAACGCCACTGACACTTCAACAACCAGGGAAGGACGTTTGGAGGTGTGCATCAACAATGCCTGGGGAACAGTCTGTGATGACCGATTCAACTCTCTTGATGCAACTGTAGCTTGTACTCAACTAGAAGGTTTTAACTCATCTGGTGAGCACGCAAATTCTGTTGGAATACCTTGTAGTCATATAGCGATAGTGCATATAGAGTTTTTAAATGTCCCTCAACCCTATTATGATCTGCATTTTTTTTTGCAGATGCTACATTTTTACCTAGGGGTACAGTTGAACAAGGTTCTGGTCCAATATTTTTCTCTGGCCTATTGTGTACTGGACAGGAGTCTGATCTGCAGGACTGTAGCTTATATTCTAACCAACCACCTAGCACCTTCTCTAGCTGCCAACACTCTCAGGATGTCGCTGTGAGATGCACAGGTAAGAAATTGATGGTGGTTCATCTTATAATACTACCTAACACTGCCCTTCCTCTCAGACATTGATGAGTGTGCTGAGGATAATGGAGGATGCAACCAGAACTGTACCAACTCTATCGGGAGCTACCAGTGCAGTTGTCAGAATGGCTATCTACTCAACCAGGATGGGAGAGGCTGTAACAGTAAGTACAGTTTAACTGATACATAGAAATCATTTTTGATTTTGTTTTTCAGATGTGAATGAGTGCAGTATTCAGAATGGTGACTGTGAACATCTGTGTACTGACATTCCTGGAGGACATGTTTGCTCTTGTTTCAATGGTTTCCTCTTAACTAATGTACACAATTGTTCTGGTGAGTGTTTTTACTGCATGGACGTATGAGTGTAGGCTGCTATATTTTATTCGTCTTCCTATGTGTATATATATAGACATCAATGAGTGCTTGTCTGACAATGGAGAATGTGAACACAACTGTACTAACACTGAGGGAAACTTTAGCTGCTCCTGTAACACTGGCTATGAACTGGACAGCAATGGATTCAACTGCTCTGGTAACATTATACATGTGCTGAATATCATACCTTATCCTATAATTATATAGATGTCAATGAGTGCTTTATCAACAATGGAGGATGTGAGGAGAATTGTACCAACACTGAGGGAAGCTTTAGCTGCTCCTGTAACACTGGCTATAGTCTGAACAGCAATGGATACAACTGTACAGGTTAAATAATATTGATGTTTTAGTAGCTAGTCATAATTAGTTTCTTAAAACCCATTTTAGAAATTGATGAGTGTCTCACCAACAATGGTGGCTGTGAGCATGACTGTAACAACACTGATGGAAGTTTTTTCTGTTCCTGTAACTCTGGATATCAACTAGACATCAACTCAATGAACTGCTCAGGTAAAATTTGCTTATCTTGCATATATACTCTTATGTCTCAATGTAAATAGACATCAATGAGTGCTTAACTGACAATGGAGACTGTGAACACACTTGTACCAACGCTGAGGGAAACTTTAGCTGCTCCTGTAACACTGGCTATGAACTGGACAGCAATAGATTCAACTGCTCTGGTAGATTTATGCAATTTAAATAACCATGCATTTGTCTCATTATGTGCGTCTCCGTGCAGATGTCAATGAGTGCCTCTCTGGTAATGGAGGATGTGAACACACCTGTACGAATACTGTTGGGAACGTCAGCTGTTCCTGCAGAAGTGGATACAGCCTGGACAGTAATTTAATGAACTGCTCAGGTAAACTATAAGCGTATGTCATTATCTGCTAATGTTCATGTATGAATTTCAGACGTTAATGAGTGCACCACCACCAACAAAGGAGGCTGTGAGCATACCTGCACTAACACTGACGGCAGTTTCTCTTGTTTATGTGATACTGGATATCAGTTGGACCACAACTCATTCAATTGCTCTGGTTAGCACAATAAATCCATAGTTCAGCATGATTCATTTGTTTGCTGTTTCACAGACATCGATGAGTGCTTGACTGACAATGGAGACTGTGAACACATCTGTACCAACACTGAAGGCAACTCTAGCTGCTCCTGTAACACTGGGTATGAACTGGACAGTAATAGATTCAACTGCTCTGGTAAGCATTCAGTGAAAGATTAGGGAGATAGTGGGAAAGTGTGGTATAACTACAAGTAATAAAACATGGTATATTTTTTCATCCAGACATTGATGAGTGTTCTGGCAATGCATCTGAGTGTCTGTCCAATTCTATCTGCGTCAACATTGAGGGTAATTACACCTGCCCCTGTAATAATGGCTTTGCTGGAGACGGTTTCACTGGTTGTGAAAGTAAGTTGTGTTACTTAGTCACTGAACTGGGATGATTAACTCTACACAACACTAGACATCAACGAGTGTGAAGATGGCACTCACAACTGTGACAGCAATGCCGTCTGTACTGACAATGTTGGGAGCTTTGCTTGCACTTGTGTGTTTGGCTACACGGGGACAGGAGAGCAATGCGGTGAGTGTGACCTTGTGGAGGCAAGCCCAGCATGTACCTGAACTCCCCTTACAGACTGCACTGATGGACAGGTGCGGCTGATGAATGGGAGTGAACCCAGTGAAGGTCAGAGAATGGGAAGAGTTGAGATCTGCTACAACAACACCTATGGCAGTGTGTGTGATGACTTCTTCAATGAGAATGCTGCAGCCGTTGTCTGCAATGGAACTGGTCAGTTGAATGAACCTGATAAATAATCAGTTAATATAGTATGATCGAGCGTTAACTACTTCCTTGTTGTATGTCATCAAAAGTAACAAATTGCTGCCGAGACGGTTATTGTATTTTTTGTGTTTGGGTTAATTAGTACCATTATTCACTAATTGGTTGTACCAATGGGAATTATGATAATATGTATTTCCTCATAACTTCACTAATTAGTATAGTTCTTAGATGTTTTAATCTTGTGATGTACATTTCAGGCTCTCCAGTTCGTGGTATTGACAGTACATTTGGTGTTGGTTCTGGTCCCATCACTCTGGACAATGTGGTGTGTGCTGGCACTGAGGACAACCTCTTGAGCTGCTCCCATAACCAGATATTCCAGCACAACTGCAACCACTCTGAAGATGTGGCTGTCGTCTGTGATGGTAAGCCTATCATTAAATGCCATTGACTGCACATTATTCATCATTCTCCTCACGCACAGTCTCATGTATTGACGGCAGTGTTAGACTGAGAAATCCTGATGCTCTCTCAGAGAGCACCCTTCCAGCATACAACCTGATCAAGGAGCAGGTGTCTCGTGGTGTGGTGGAGTTGTGTGTGAACGGTGACTTTGGTAGCATCTGTGACAGTGGGTGGGATGATCAGGATGCCTCTGTGGTCTGCAAACAGCTGGGATTCTCCCCACATGGAGCCATTGATCTTAACGGCCACTTATTCAATGGATTTGCTTCTTCAAGTGTGAGAAACGATAGTTATGTTTGTGTCGGAACTGAAAGTGAGCTGCGAAGTTGTGCCTCTCAGCCGGCTGCTACTTGTGGTGGGATTCAAGGAGCTGCAGTAGTGTGTCAGGGTAAGTGTGTGCTTATTATGCTATGCTCGGTATGTCATAATTTTTTCAGATAAAACGGCGACTCTTTTCAACAATTGCACTGATGGAGAGATACGACTAATGGGTGGAGCTAACGCCACTTTCGGAGCTGTTCAAGTCTGCATAAATAATGCCTGGGGCTCAGTGTGCAATGACAGATTTGGTACCAACGATGCCACTGTGGTGTGCAGACAACTTGGCTTCCCTGTCACTGGGGCTGAGGCCTTCAGAGATGCCAGTACCAGGTTCAATATACCAACAGGACCAGTGTTCCTAGACAAGATCGATTGTAGAGGGTCAGAGAACAGTGTGATGAACTGTAGCCAGACCGCTCCTGGCCTGTCAGCATGCACTTCCACTGAGATTGCTGGAGTACAGTGTGTTGGTACGTTATAATACAATTACCTTTTTTCATTATAAAATTATATTTCCCCTCAGATGTGAACCAGTGTCTGACTAACAATGGAGGATGTGCCCACAACTGCACTAATGAGCTGCCTGGATTCACATGTAGCTGTAGAACCGGCTACAATCTGGACACTGACAACAAAGGTTGTGTCGGTGAGTCAAGACTACTTAGAAATACTTTCCTTTTGAAACGATTTTTATTTCAGATATTGACGAGTGTGAAAGCAGTCCTTGTGGAGACACCTGTGTCAACACTAATGGCAGTTTTCATTGCCTCTGTACCTCCAACACTTCTCTGGACACTGATGGTCGAAGTTGCATATGTAAGAAGCATTAAGTTCATAATTAATTTTATTGTAAAATGAGAAATATGGATGGAACGACAGATATGAGCATGAAAATAAATAGGGGAAGATAATAATTATTATAGAACATACACTGAAGTCTAAAGTTGGTACATTGTACAGTTTATATAAATGAGTGAAACATTAGCTTGTAAATTTGTAGAGATCATGTAGAGATATTGTAGCTAAGTATAATTATGCCAATTGACAGTTGCTTTGTTACACTGTACTTTTAGTTGGTTATTCTAATATTCCACAGCCTGTCAAGATGGAGATGTTCGGCTGGTGAATGGTTCTGTTCAGTCTGAGGGCAGAGTGGAGGTGTGCAAAGGTGGAGTGTTTGGTACCGTCTGTGATGACTTCTGGGATGAGCTGGATGCCAGGGTTGTCTGTACACAACTCGGATACTCTGCATCAGGTTAGGAGACTATGTAATGCATAGTTAAGCTAGTTTCATTGTAACTGTACTACAGAATCCATTGCTGTGTCTGGTGGTGGGTTTGCCCAAGGCATTGGCTCTATTTTTCTTGACGACCTGAAGTGTAATGGAAATGAGCAGAGTCTGTTGAACTGTTTGTACAGTCCGACCCACAATTGTGATCACTCTGAAGATGCAGGAGTCAGGTGTCAATGTAAGTGGAGTGTTTTCAGTAGTGGGAAGACCTTGATATATTTTCTCCTTGTAGCCATGTGTAGTCATGGTGAAGTACGACTGGTGGTGGGAGAGGATGTGGACTCTTTCTACGAGGGTCTCACTGACTACAATGATGCCTACTATGACAAGGATGGACTGACAAGTGGCAGAGTGGAGGTGTGTGTCTCTGGGAGGTACGGCTCAGTCTGCCACACCCCTTGGACAGAAATGGACGCCTCTGTCGTCTGCAAGCAACTAGGCTTCTCAGAATATGGTAGGTTCAAGAAAATAATCCTAGTAGCATATTACAGTACACTATATCTTATCACAGGTGCTATCAATGTGAATGCTGATATATTTACCGAGGGTAGTACACCTCGCCTGGTATCAATGGCCAACTGTACTGGAACTGAGGCCTCACTTCTTGACTGTATGGGTGTGGTCACCGGCTCTGGCACTGGCTTCTCTTGCCCCACCTCCGGAGTTGTATGTCAAGGTACACCTTTCCTCCCCTCATTTCCCCTCAATGACTCAACTGTTCTCTCTCTAGCCTCAGGCACAGCAGCTGGTGACTGCTCCACTGGAGATATTCGTCTCACGAATGCCACTGACACTTCAACAACCAGGGCAGGACGTTTGGAGGTGTGTTTCAACAATGCCTGGGGAACAGTCTGTGATGACCGATTCAACTCTCTTGATGCAACTGTGGCCTGTACTCAACTAGAAGGATTTAGCCCATCTGGTGAGCAAGCAGAATTTGTTGGTATGTATTGTTAGTCTCATAGTAATCATAGCACATGGAGTTTTGAAATGTCCTCAACCTTATTGTGGTCCGCATATTTTTTTGCAGATACTGCATTTTTACCTAGGGGTACTGTTGAACAAGGCTCAGGTCCAATATTTTTCTCTGGCCTATTGTGTACTGGACAGGAGTCTGATCTGCAGGACTGTAGCTTATATTCTAACCAACCACCTAGCACCTTCTCAAGCTGCCAACACTCTCAGGATGTCGCCGTGAGATGTACAGGTAAGAAATTGATGGTAGTTCATCTTATAGTACTACCTAACACTGTCCCTTCCTCTCAGACATTGATGAGTGTGCTGAGGATAATGGAGGATGCAACCAGAACTGTACCAACTCTATCGGGAGCTACCAGTGCAGTTGTCAGAGTGGCTATCTACTCAACCAGGATGGGAGAGGGTGTAACAGTAAGTATATACATACACTGATCCCATGTGATTACACATTTAATCGTCTGGTTGCTTCTATCCCAGATGTGAATGAGTGCAGTATTGAGAACGGTGACTGTGAACATCTGTGCACTGACATTCCTGGAAGACATGTTTGCTCTTGTTTCAATGGTTTCCTCTTAACTAATGTATACAATTGTACTGGTGAGTGTTTTTATATACGTATATAGACAGTTATGAGCTACTATATAGTGTTGAACACATACCTATATTTTTCCTATGTGCATGCAGACATCGATGAGTGCCTTACTGACAATGGAGACTGTGAACACACTTGTACCAACACTGAGGGAAACTTTAGCTGCTCTTGTACTACTGGCTATGAACTGGACAGTAATGGATTCAACTGCTCTGGTAACATAATTCGTTAAATACCAATTATGCCTCGAGGCGTATTTGTATGAGGGATACGGTAAAGCCTACAGTGTGTGTGTGTCTGTCTCTTCCAGCTGTAACTGTTCAACAGTTGCAACGCAGCGAAAACTAACAGCTTCTATAGGTTTCTAGCCACGTTCTTTGTTCTCAAGTTATGACTATTTTTAATAACAGTGAAGGCTGTTGCAGTCTCTTTAGAACCGTTCCTAGCATCATCTGCTCGCAAAGTTCTATTCAATTTATGAGTTAGCCTTGCACTAAATCGCTAGCTATTTGTTGGCTATAAGAGTAGGAAAATAGCTGCAAAGCTGTAGTGCCAGAAGCCATTGCGAACTTTAACCTATTGCAGATACAACCCTTTTTTGCAAATCTGACGAGGTTTTAGGCAGTGGTGTATTCTCGTCATCGGTTACTGTTCAGCTCTTGCAAAATAATTTATTGCATAACAGTGAGGTTATCATGTGTCCCTTTCCTAAGCGCATTCAAACCCACGCGTGTTATACATCCCTTTTCTTAAGATCACATTCATCAAACTGCTTCTCTTCTAACAGCAATCATGCATTATTTGCAACTAATTACCTCTTCTGTAACACTATACTTTTTGAGTGAAGCAAAACATGCTGAGAGGCAATTAAGCATAGCACAGCTTGCAATATTCGTTTATCCTTCATATATATAGATGTCAATGAGTGCTTCATCAACAATGGAGGATGTCAACATAACTGTACCAACACTGAGGGAAACTCCAGCTGCTCCTGTAACACTGGCTATAGTCTGGACAGCAATGGATTCAACTGTACAGGTAATTTAAAATGTTTTATGTATAGTCATAACTTTAAAACTAAATTTCAGAAATTGATGAGTGTCTCACCAACAATGGTGGCTGTGAGGATGACTGTAACAACATTGATGGAAGCTTTTTTTGTTCCTGTGACTCCGGATATCAACTAGACAACAATTCACTGAACTGCTCAGGTAAAAATTGGTGCTTGTATCTCGTACACAAAAATTTACTCTTATGTCTCAGACATCAATGAGTGCAACACCACCAATGGATACTGTGAACACATCTGTACCAACACTGAGGGAAACTTTAGCTGCTCCTGTAACACTGGCTATGACCTGGACAGCAATGGGTTCAACTGTACAGGTAGATGTGGATACATTACATGACCATTTCAGGGGCGTAACTACAAATTTTACGGGAAGGAAGCAACGCCCCCGCAAAACCAGAAACTACACCCACTAATTATCGCGTAGAAGTGCGTGCAAATGGCAGTAAACTGCTATTTACCTGCTCTTCTTCTCCATGATAGAGCTCATTTTCTGCTCATTCTATATACCTAGTTAGCTAGTTATCCAGAAGTTATCTAGCCAGAGCTATTAAAAGCTAGTGAGGTGAGTTACGTGACACTTGAAATTCAATAGTACAGGAGACAAGGGCCTCCTCCTCATTGCTAGTTACGCCCCTGCATTTATCTCATTACGTGAGTCTCTGTACTTGTACAGATGTAAACGAGTGCCTCTCTGGTAGTGGAGGATGTGAACACACCTGTACGAATACTGTTGGAAACTTCAGCTGCTCCTGTACTAGTGGATACAGCCTGGACAGTAATTTGATGAATTGCTCAGGTAAGCTATAAGTGTTATTAATAATCTGCTAATGTTTATGTGAATTTCAGACGTGAATGAGTGCAACACCACCAACAAAGGAGGCTGTGAGCATACCTGCACTAACACTGATGGCAATTTCTCTTGTTCATGTGATACTGGATATCAGTTGGACCACAACTTATTCAATTGCTCTGGTTAGCACAATATGTAAATGCAAGAGTCAGCATGATTCACTTGATTTTCTATTTTACAGACATAAATGAGTGCAACATCAACAATGGAGACTGCGAACACACCTGTACCAACACTGATGGAACCTTTAGCTGCTCTTGTATTACTGGCTATGAACTGGACAGCAATGGATTCAACTGCTCTGGTAATCACTTTGGGGAAGACTATAAGGGTAGAGTTTGGAGGATAGAGTGGGATAGAACTGGAAGGATGGGGGAGAGTGCATGGAGAAGAAAAGAAGAGGGATTGGGGAATATGGGAGAAGAATAGAGTAGAGCATAACTACGAGTAGTATAACAATGTATAATGGTATTTTCTTCCATGCATCCAGACATTGATGAGTGTTCTCGCAATGCGTCTGAGTGTTTGTCCAATTCTACATGCATAAACATTGAGGGTAATTACACCTGCCCCTGTAATAATGGCTTTGCTGGAGACGGCTACACTGGTTGTGAAAGTAAGTTGTGTTTCTTGTCACTGAACTGGGACAATTCATTATACATAACACTAGACATTAACGAGTGTGAAGATGGCACTCACAACTGTGACCGCAATGCCCTCTGTACTGACAATGTTGGGAGCTTTGCCTGCACTTGTGTGTTTGGCTACACTGGGACAGGAGAGCAATGCGGTGAGTGTGACCTTGTGGAGGCAAGCCCAGCATGTACCTGAACTCCCCTTACAGACTGCACTGATGGACAGGTGCGGCTGATGAATGGGAGTGAACCCAATGAGGGTCAGAGAAAGGGAAGAGTTGAGATCTGCTACAACAACACCTATGGCAGTGTGTGTGATGACTTCTTCAATGAGAATGCTGCAGCCGTTGTCTGCAATGGAACTGGTGAGTCATATTGCTAGAATATCCCTCTTCACTAATCGGTTAGCAATGTGCTGATCTATATAGTGATAGCATATGTGCTGTTGTACGAAATACACTGCTCATATACCTTCTGTTTTGTTTAACCACATGCAAGCAGGCTCTCCAGTTCGTGGTATTGACAGTACATTTGGTGTTGGTTCTGGTCCAATCACTCTGGACAATGTGGTGTGTGCTGGCACTGAGAACAACCTCTTGAGCTGCTCCCATAACCAGTTACTCCAGCACAACTGCGACCACTCTGAAGATGTGGCTGTCATCTGTGATGGTGAGCCTATCAGTAAATATCATTGACTGCACATTATTCATCATTCTCCTCACGCACAGTCTCATGTATTGACGGCAGTGTTAGACTGAGAAATCTTGAGGCTGTCTCAGAGAGCACCCTTCCAGAATACAACCTGATCAAGGAGCAGGTGTCTCGTGGTGTGGTGGAGTTGTGTGTTAACAGTGACTTTGGTAGCCTTTGTGACAATGGGTGGGATGATCAGGACGCCTCTGTGGTGTGCAGACAGCTGGGCTTCTCCCCACATGGAGCCATTCATCTAACTGCCGTCAATGGATTTACTTCTTCAAGTATTAGACATGGTAGTTATAGATGTGTCGGAACTGAAAGTGAGCTGCAAAGTTGTGCTTATCAGCCGGCTGCTACTTGTGATGGGATTCAAGGAGCTGCAGTAGTGTGTCAGGGTAAGCGAGTGCCTATCAATTTATGATATGCTCGGTATGTCACCCTTATTGTTAATTTGCAGGGAAAACGACGACTGTTTTCAACAACTGTACTGATGGAGAGATAAGACTAATAGGTGGAGCTAACGCCACTCTCGGAGCTGTTCAAGTCTGCATGAACAAAGCCTGGGGCTCAGTGTGCAATGACAGATTTGGTACCAATGATGCCACTGTGGTGTGCAGACAGCTTGGCTTCCCCGTCGCTGGGGCTGAGGCCTTCAGAGATGCCAGTACCAGGTTCAATATTCCAACAGGACCAGTGTTCCTAGACAAGATCGATTGTAGAGGGTCAGAGAACAGTGTGATGGACTGTAGCCAGACTGCTCTTGGCCTGTCAGCATGCACTTCCACTGAGATTGCTGGAGTACAGTGTGTTGGTACGTAAAATACAATCAACCGCCATTTTGCATATAATTATGCCTCAGTGCGCATGTGCAAGCAAGGTATACGGTAGTGTGTTTGTCTGTCTGCGTGTGTTTGTGTCTGTGTAGACTGTTACAGCTGCTCAAGGATCAATCAAGTGCAAATAAGAGTCTTCTAGTCATGTTTTCTTGGATTGTAATTCGTGGATTTGGAAAATAATGCTTCGTTCTCGAGTTATGCTAGTTTTGCTTACTTAGAATGCCATTTCAGCCTTTTCAGAAGAGTGCGTAGCAAAACGTGTTCAAGATTGTTGCTACTCTACTTAGTAGTTAGCTCTGCACTACCTAACGCTAGCTATTGGTAGCTGCCAGAGTGAGAAGAGAGCTACAAACTTTGCTGATGCAGCCATTACATTAGCTGGGCATTGCCCGGCACCCGTTCCCGACGAGAACAAGTGCCGGGCTATGCCCAGCTACCATTACTTATAGATTTGAACTTTCGTCATCCATCGTTTTTAACAACAATGATTCGATCATTACCCACTCTTTGAGTTTCCTTGTAATTCTGGATTCTCACCTGCATGCAGCAAAATTAACCATGATAATTATGATATGTGTATAAAATCTATTAGTAGCTTTATGTTATGTAGCTTTGGCACCTCCACCGAGGCATCAGCACCTGCGGTGCTTTCATTTTATTTAAGTTTTTCTCCTCAGATGTGAACCAGTGTCTGACTAACAATGGAGGGTGTGCCCACAACTGTATCAATGAGCTGCCTGGATTCACATGTAGCTGTAGAACCGGCTACAACCTGGACATTGACAACACAAGTTGTGTCGGTGAGTCAAGACTACTTAGAAATACTTTCCTTTTGTGTAACCATTAACCAGATATTGACGAGTGTGAAAGCAGTCCTTGTGGAGACACCTGTGTCAACACTAATGGCAGTTTTCATTGCCGCTGTACCGCCTCCAACACTTCTCTGGACACTGACAGTCGAAGTTGCATATGTAAGAAATAAGAAATAAATTGTTATGATTGATTGCATGGTAACTACATTAATTTTGCTGGAGAGATACATTATATTCCTGTGGGGCCGATTGGAAGCTTGTGGGTTCAAGGTTGTTGCTGTGACCTGTGACGTAAATTCATCAACTTACATGGCTCCAAGATCAACCACTAAGATGCATCCCAACCAATAATCAGACTGTAGATCTTGTAGCTAAGTATGGTCACTGTTGACTGTTGCTGCAATGCTGTTTGTTACTCTGTACCTTTCTGTTGGCCATTTGGGTAGTGGTATTTTATTATAATATTCCATAGCCTGTCAAGATGGAGATGTTCGGCTAGTGAATGGTTCTGTTCCGTCTGAGGGAAGAGTGGAGGTATGCAGAGGTGTAATGTTTGGTACCGTCTGTGATGACTTCTGGGATGAGCTGGATGCCAAGGTCGTCTGTAAACAACTCGGATACTCTGCATCAGGTTAGGAGACTATGTAATGCATAGTCAAGCTAGTTTCATTGTAACTGTACTACAGGGTCCATTGCTGTGTCTGGTGGTGGGTTTGCCCAAGGCATTGGTTCTATTAGTCTTGATGACCTGAAGTGCAATGGAAGTGAGCAGAGTCTGTTGAACTGTCTGTATAGTCAGACCCACAATTGTGACCACTCTGAAGATGCAGGAGTTAGGTGTCAATGTAAGTGGAGTGTTTTCAGTAGTGGGGAGACCTTGATGTATTTTCTTTGCAGCCATGTGTAGTCATGGTGAAGTGCGACTGGTGGTGGGAGAGGATGTGGACTCTTTCTACGAGGGTCTCACTGACTATAATGATGCCTACTATGACAAGGATGGACTGACAAGCGGCAGAGTGGAGGTGTGTGTCTATGGGAGGTACGGCTCAGTCTGTCACACCCCTTGGACAGAAATGGACGCCTCTGTCGTCTGCAAGCAACTAGGCCTCTCAGAATATGGTAGGTTCAAGAAAATAATCCTAGTAGCATATTACAGTACACTATATCTTATCACAGGTGCTATCAATGTGAATGCTGATATATTTACCGAGGGTAGTACACCTCGCCTGGTATCAATGGCCAACTGTACTGGAACTGAGGCATCACTTCTTGACTGTATGGGTGCGGTCAGTAATTCTAGCACTGGCTTCACTTGCCCCACCTCCGGAGTTATATGTCAAGGTACACCTTTCCTCCCCTAATTTCCCCTCAATGACTCAACTGTTCTCTCTCTAGCCTCAGGCACAGGAGCTGGTAACTGCTCCACTGGAGATATTCGTCTCACGAATGCAACTGACACGGCAACAACCAGGGCAGGACGTTTGGAGGTGTGCATCAACAATGCCTGGGGAACAGTCTGTGATGACCGATTCAACTCTCTTGATGCAACTGTAGCTTGTACTCAACTAGAAGGATTCAACTCATCTGGTGAGCTGTTGGCATGTCTTGTAGTCATAGTGCATGGAGTTTTGAAATTTGCCATAATTATGGTGTATGTTTTTTTGCAGATGCTGTATTTTTACCTAGGGGCACAGTTGAACAAGGTTCTGGTCCAATATTTTTCTCTGGCCTTTTGTGTACTGGACAGGAGTCTGATCTGCAGGACTGTAGCTTATATTCTAACCAACCACCTAGCACCTTCTCTAGCTGCCAACACTCCCAGGATGTCGCCGTGAGATGCACAGGTAAGAAATTGATGGTAGTTCATCTTATAATACTATCTAACACTGTCCCTTCCTCTCAGACATTGATGAGTGTGCTGAGGATAATGGAGGATGCAACCAGAACTGTACCAACTCTATCGGGAGCTACCAGTGCAGTTGTCAGAGTGGCTATCTACTCAACCAGGATGGGAGAGGCTGTAACAGTAAGTGCATACTGATCCCATGTGATTACAAGTTTAGTTATCTGGTTGCTTCTATCCCAGATGTGAATGAGTGCAGTATTGAGAACGGTGACTGTGAACATCTGTGCACTGACTTTCCTGGAGGACATGTTTGCTCTTGTTTCAATGGTTTCTTCTTAACTAATGTATACAATTGTACTGGTGAGTGTTTTTACTGCATGGACAGTAATGAGTTAAACACATACCTCATGTACATTAATTCATCTTCCTATCTGCAGACATCAATGAGTGCAACACCACCAATGGAGACTGTGAGCACAACTGTATCAACACTGAGGGAAACTTTAGCTGCTCCTGTAACATTGGCTATGAACTGGACAGCAATGGATTCAACTGCTCTGGTAACGTAATGTGTTTGAACACCAAATATTTACTTTATCCTTTCTAGATGTCGATGAGTGCTTCATCGACAATGGAATATGTGAGCACAACTGTACCAACACTGAGGGAAACTTTAGCTGCTCCTGTAACACTGGTTATAGTTTAGACAGCAATGGATTTAACTGTACAGGTAAAATAAATTGATGTGTATGTAAAAATATTCTACTACATAGCCACGCATGCCACATACTATATATAGACTCAGTAGTCGCAGCACACCAGCCTATGCAATACGAAATCAGACTGATGCAATTTATGGCTACTTATAGTTTGACTATAATGTACAATTAAAACCCATGCATATCAGAAATTAATGAGTGCCTCACGAACAATGGTGGCTGTGAGCATGACTGTAACAACACTGATGGAAGCTTTTTTTGTTTCTGTGACTCTGGATATCAACTAGACAACAACTCACTGAACTGCTCAGGTAAAAATTTGTCCTTATATATTGTTCACACAAAAATTCACTATCATGCCTCAATTCTGAAACAGACATCAATGAGTGCCTGACTGACAATGGAGACTGTGAACACACTTGTACCAACACTGAGGGGAACTTTAGCTGCTCCTGTAAGACTGGCTATGAGCTAGAGGGAAATGGATTCAACTGCTCAGGTAAATGGATATAATTTCGTTTCACAGAAACCGGGCGACGCCCCAATTTCATGCATGCTCATTACGTGTGTCTTTGTACAGATGTCAACGAGTGCCTCTCTGGTAATGGAAGATGTGAACACACCTGTACGAATACTGTTGGGAACTTCAACTGCTCCTGCACAGATGGATACAGCCTGGACAGTAATTTAATGAACTGCTCAGGTAAACTATAAGCGTATGTCATTATCTGCTAATGTTCATGTATGAATTTCAGACATTAATGAGTGCACCACCACCAACAAAGGAGGCTGTGAGCATATCTGCACTAACACTGATGGCAATTTCTCTTGTTCATGTGATGCTGGATATCAGTTGGACCACAACTCATTCAATTGCTCTGGTTAGCACAATAAATCCATAGTTCAGCATGCATGATTCACTTGTTTGCTGTTTTACAGACATCGATGAGTGCTTGCCTGACAATGGAGACTGTGAACACACTTGTACCAACACTGAGGGCACCTTTAGCTGCTCCTGTAACACTGGCTATGAACTGGACAGCAATGGATTCAACTGCTCAGGTAGTCACTCAGTTTCTACTGAGAAATAGGGAGAGAATGGAGGATATAGTGGGGAAGAAAGCTTGAGGGAGAACAGAGGAGGTCCGACATACGTGCACGAATCACTATAAGTTCAGTGCATTTGGCCTGAAGATTATCACATGACCGCAATGACATCAATGCACTGAACTTGTAGTTATTCGTGCATCGGACCTCCTCTGTGAGGGAGAGTGGAGAAAAAGAGAGAGTTGAGAATAATAGGGGAGAGAGTGGGATGGGGTGGACTATGAATAATAAAACAGACTGATGATATTTTCTTGTGCATACAGACGTTGATGAGTGTTCTCGCAATGAGTTTGAGTGTCTGTCCAATTCTATCTGCGTCAACATTGAGGGTAATTACACCTGTCCCTGTAATAATGGATTTTCTGGAGACGGCTTCACTGGTTGTGAAAGTAAGTTGTGTTACTTGGTCACTGAACTGGGATGATTCATTCTACACAACACTAGACATCAACGAGTGTGAAGATGGCACTCACAACTGTGACCGCAATGCCGTCTGTACTGACAATGTTGGGAGCTTTGCTTGCACTTGTGTGTTTGGCTACACTGGGACAGGAGAGCAATGCGGTGAGTGTGACCTTGTGGAAGCCAAGCCCAGCATGTACCTGAACTCCCCCTACAGACTGCACTGATGGACAGGTGCGGCTGATGAATGGAAGTGAGCCCAGTGAAGGTCAGAGAATGGGAAGAGTTGAGATCTGCTACAACAACACCTATGGCAGTGTGTGTGATGACTTCTTCAATGAGAATGCTGCAACCGTTGTTTGCAATGGAATTGGTGAGTCATATTAGTAGTGATAGCGTGTTATAACGAATTACACTGCTCAACTGCTAAACTACTACTATTTAACCATATGTACATTTATTTACATGCAGGCTCCCCAGTTCGTGGTGTTGACAGTACATTTGGTGCTGGTTCTGATCCCATCACTCTGGACAATATTGTGTGTGCTGGTACTGAGGACAACCTCTTGAGCTGCTCCCATAACCAGATATTCCAACACAACTGTGATCACTCTGAAGATGTGGCTGTCGTCTGTGATGGTGAGATCACTTCAGTATTATACATTTAGTGATGATTTTCCATTCCAGTTCCATGCATTGAGAACAGTGTTAGACTTGTGAATTTTGAGAAATCCATTCCAAGTCAGTTGTCTGAATACAACCTCATCAAAGATACTATTGCTCGAGGTGTGGTTGAAGTCTGTCAAAATACCTCTTTTGTGAGTGTGTGTGAGAAATCATGGACTAATCGTGAAGCATCCGTTATCTGCAACCAGCTTGGATTCTCTCCCTATGGTAAGCTACTTTTTATTTCATACCTCAATTATTCCTTTAGGTGTATTCTGTGTATAATATTAGTGT
Organism: Halichondria panicea; assembly: GCF_963675165.1. Lineage (NCBI taxonomy): Eukaryota > Metazoa > Porifera > Demospongiae > Suberitida > Halichondriidae > Halichondria > Halichondria panicea. The sequence continues at coordinate 6,995,118 of NC_087378.1, forward strand.
TATCGTATTTTTACAGGTTCAATTGGTGTGAGCAGTTCGGTCTACACCGGTACACTCTCTCCCATCTTGGTGAATGGTCTCATGTGTGTTGGAGAAGAGGATTCTGTCAGCAAATGCAATCAAACTGGTGCTGTCTGCCTTCAAGGAAGAGCGGGACTCATTTGTCAAGGTGTGCTAATTTGGAGCAACAATGTGATGGGAGTATTTGATACTATACTGACACAGCTACATGTATCATTCTTTGAGATGTAGAATATAATTTATATGTTATGTCATCTGTAGACACAACGACTACTGTATTCAGCAACTGCACTGATGGAGAGATACGGCTAGTGGGTGGAGCTAATGCCACTCTTGGGGCTGTTCAAGTTTGCATGAATAATGCCTGGGGCTCAGTGTGTAATGACAGATTCGGTACCAACGATGCCACTGTGGTGTGCAGACAGCTTGGCTTCCCCGTCACTGGGGCTGAGGCCTTCAGAGATGCCAGTACCAGGTTCAATATATCAACAGGACCTGTGTTCCTAGACAGGGTCACTTGCTTTGGAGAGGAAAACCAGTTAATTGATTGTCGTCTGAGTGGAGGAAGAGTAGTTGGTCAATCCCTGTGTGATCGGTCACAACTAGCAGGTGTAAAATGTTTAGGTAAGTGAGTTAATATACCGAACATGCACTTGATGAAATACCGGTGTTCTTGCTCCACAGATGTGAACCAGTGTCTGACTAACAATGGAGGGTGTGGCCACAACTGCACCAATGAGCTGCCTGGATTCACATGTAGCTGCAGAACCGGCTACAAACTGGACACTGACAACAAAGGTTGTGTCGGTGAGTCAAGACGCACTAGTGGAAAATGTGAAGTTCAAGTTTATTCATTTCCTCACAGATATCAATGAGTGTGAGATACCAACTGTATGTGATGAAGTCTGTGTCAACACTAATGGCAGTTTTCATTGCCTCTGTACCTCTAACACTATTTTGGACGCTGATGGTCGAAGTTGCATACGTGAGAAACACTACTCATTAAGTATACAATAAGGAATAAATTAAACATGTAAATGCCGGCCTGGAGATTATGTACATAGTAATTATTATACGGTCCACATTTTACTTATACTCCATGCTACTGGCGAGGTGTCAGTTCACTGCTTAATTCATTCCACAGCCTGTCAAGATGGAGATGTTCGACTGGTGAATGGTTCTGTTCCGTCTGAGGGAAGAGTGGAGGTGTGCAGAGGTGGAGTATTTGGTACTGTCTGTGATGACTTCTGGGATGAGCTGGATGCCAGGGTCGTCTGTACACAACTCGGATACTCTGCATCAGGTTAGGAGACTGTGTAATGCATAGTCAAGCTAGTTTCATTGTAACTGTACTACAGGATCCATTGCTGTGTCTGGTGGTGGGTTTGCCCAAGGCACTGGCTCTATTTTTCTTGACGACCTGAAGTGCAGTGGAAATGAGCAGAGTCTTTTGAACTGTTTGTACAGTCAGACCCACAATTGTGACCACTCTGAGGATGCAGGAGTCAGGTGTCAATGTAAGTGGAGTGTTTTCAGTAGTGGGGAGACTTTGATGTATTTTCTTTGCAGCCATGTGTAGTCATGGTGAAGTGCGACTGGTGGTGGGAGAGGATGCGGACTTTTTCTACGAGGGTATCACTGACTACAATAATGCCTACTATGACAAGGACGGACTGACAAGTGGCAGAGTGGAGGTGTGTGTCTCTGGGAGGTACGGTTCAGTTTGTAGCCCCCCTTGGACAGAAATGGACGCCTCTGTCGTCTGCAAGCAGCTAGGCTTCTCACAATATGGTACTTATTAAAACATTGTTTTTCTCTATCCTACCACTTCTATGATTATAGGTGCTGTTGGTGTGAGTGCAGAATTCTTCAATGAAGGCCATGTGCCGGTCCTTCTTAACTCTGTCCGCTGTGCTGGCAATGAGACTGCCATCTTGGACTGTCCTAGTGCTGAAGGAAGTGGTTTACCTTGTCCCACTGTTGGGGTGTCTTGCCAGGGTAAACTATGCTAGCCAGTTTTGTGTATACTGGTACATTATATAGCCTTACATTATACCCTATATCTATACCATGATAATTATTTTTGTTGTTCTTCCTCTTTCTCTCTAGCCTCAGGCACAGCAGCTGGTGACTGCTCCACTGGAGATATTCGTCTCACGAATGCCACTGACACTTCAACAACCAGGGCAGGACGTTTGGAGGTATGCATCAATAATGCCTGGGGAACAGTCTGTGATGATCGATTCGACTCTCTTGATGCAACTGTGGCCTGTGTTCAACTGGAAGGATTCAACTCATCTGGTACATCATATTTGATCGATAACGAAAAATAAAATATAATTCAGTGTGTTTTCCAGCTGTAGTGCTTTTATGACGTGCTATTTTGCTATGTTTAGGGGCCCAAAGTACATCCATTGGGCAGTTTGGAACTGGATCAGGACCAATATACCTCACACAACTAAACTGTATTGGAACTGAATCACGGGTATTGGATTGCCCCACACACCATCATCAGCCCCCTAGTTTACTGTTACCGTCTTGTGAGCACTCCCAGGATGTGGCCATTACCTGTACAGGTGAGTGCATGGTGTTTGTTTAATTTGTGTACGTTTACCTATTACTTAATGTACTTTCCTCTCAGACATTGATGAGTGTGCTGAGGATAATGGAGGATGCAACCAGAACTGTACCAACTCTATCGGGAGCTACCAGTGCAGTTGTCAGAGTGGCTATCTACTCAACCAGGATGAGAGAGGCTGTGATGGTGAGTACTTTGACCAAGACGTGTCGTACATAGACTCTACAGAGAAACCCTTGGCCATTTGTAAGTTTCTCTTTGCACAGACATTGACGAGTGTTTAACTGACTCTCATAATTGTGACCGGGAGAATGGTGTGTGCAATAACACAGTGGGTAGCTTCAACTGCTCCTGTCGCAGTGGCTTTACTGGAGATGGACTTACCTGCACACGTAAGTAACTAGTCTAGAGCTTGTGTTCACGATTATATGATTTGATTAAATTTTGTGAGCTCTGAAAGCTATTATTGTGAAGTGTAATGCCTAAGTATTGTACTCAATGTGTGGCAGGTATATTGTGTGCACAAGTGGACAACATTTGCCATGCCAACGCTATGTGTTTTGATGACCCTGACACTGGTATTATCTGTGAGTGTAAGGAGGGCTATGTTGGAGATGGACTAGTCAACTGCTCAAGTAAGTCCTCAGCCACCATTTAACTATTTACCTGAGCCCCTTCTTTAGACATTGACGAGTGTTCCAGTACCATCCTAAACACCTGTCATGAGAATGCCACCTGCACTGACACCATCGGCAGCTTCAACTGCTCCTGCATACAGGGCTTCCAAGGAAATGGCACTGACTGCACAGGTTAGCAGTGTGATGTGTATAGGGGGCTGAGTGGGTATACCGTAGCGGGTAATTTTCGTCGGGTAAAAATTAGAAAACGGTGATTTTTGTGAGTATAAATTTTGTTTGACTTCATTGCTTTCACTGCATTGCATGCGTTACGGTAAGCCACGCCTATGTTTTCGTAGGGAAAATTTTCGTGTAGGTCAGCTTGCCCACGAAAATTACTCGCTATACGGTATGCAATGTGTGCATGCATGGGCTAGAATGTTTTTCTATTCCCATACATGTAATTCTGTTTGCACCACTCATAACTATTTCTTGTGTGTCTGCAGACATCAATGAGTGCAGTGATGAAGCACTGAACAATTGCCATAGTGATGCCATCTGTGTGAATGAGGTTGGGAACTTCTCCTGTGCATGTAGACCTGGTTACCGTGGTGATGGTGTGAGCTGTGAAGGTGTGTGTCACAAGATGACCTGTAGTGTAGCATTAACTGATATTGTGCTGCAGATATCAACGAGTGTGATGAAGAGACTGATAACTGTATCAACTCACCTTGCAACAACACGAGAGGCAGCTTTGTGTGTGGAGACTGTTTCCCTGGGTTCACTGGATTGAACCAGTGCTGTGAGTGCTTATTCCTAGTATTATAGTAGATGTGTTTGTTTGGTTTCCCTTCTCTTGCACTGGACATCTCTTATCTCTCTCCTCTCTCCCTCCAGCGTGTATGCAAGGAGGTGTCCAGTTGTTCAATGGGGCCAACAGGACACTGACCACTGAGCAAGGCTTTGGTCGTGTGGAGGTGTGCTACAACAACTCCTACTACACTGTGTGTGATCATCGCTGGGACGTCCTGGATGCCAGTGTGGTGTGCACACAGTTGGGGAGGAACTCGGCAGGTAACAACTATCGGAGATAATAGTGTAGTATTTAACACTTGTTATAAGAGCTTTTCGCATTACCGACGTACGTATGATGAAGATTGATTCGGGTAAAGAATCATATCATGCCTCTGTTGACTCCAGGGTCTGTGCCTGTGGGGGGCAGTGTGTTCAGCAGTGGCCCCTCCCCCATTCTCCTGGACAACATTCGCTGCTCTGGTAGCGAGTCATCTCTTCTCGAGTGCCGCCACAATGGGTTCCAAGTGTTCAACTGTGACCGCAGTGAGATTGCTGGGGTGTTCTGTGACAGTAAGTAACGATGTCATGTGTATATCTAACTGGACCCTTCATTGTATGTATAATTATTGACTGGTCATTTGATATTCAATTCTTGTTAGGTGCGTGCATTGAAGGAGATGTGAGGCTACTGGAAGCCGACGGTCTCTCAGACTTCACTGATCTGTCCAGTGATCAAGACGATCTGCTCAGGGGCAGAGTGGAGGTGTGCGTGGGAGGCAACTATAGCACTGTGTGTAACGATGGTCAATGGGACAATCAGGACGCCTCTGTGGTGTGTCGACAACTGGGGCTCTCCCTATATGGTCAGTCAATGAATACACTAACTGATATAGCAATCAAAATATCAGCTTCCCAGCCTTGCTCATTCAAATTGTAAAATAACAGCATCGCACTTCCCATAACTTACACTATACTTAGTATATTTGTTGGCTTATCCATTGATTCTTCTGTCATGATCCATGCATGCAGGGTCTGTTGTGGTGTCTGGTGGATTGTTCTCAAGCACGGTCCTCTCCCCGGCCCTCTCTGGTGTGAGGTGTAATGGCTCTGAGGAGCAGCTCCTCCAGTGTCCCCACAGCCCCTCCCCCCTATGCACCACCCAGGAAGACGCAGCTATCATCTGTCAAGGTACCCTCTCTTGTTCTTGTGCATGGTCTGGAACTCATAATGCTACTGTCCAAGTATATGTTTTGTCACCATGGTTCCCTTGCTATGAAACAATATCATAACCAACTAATTAATGTACAAGCCTCTTGTGAGCTAGTATACAATCAGCCTCTCCCCTCCCTACAGAGAGGAGCACTGTGAGAGGTGAGTGCAGTGATGGAGAGATTCGACTGGTGGGAGGCAACATACTCTCTGGGCGTCTGGAGCTCTGCATTAACAATGCCTGGGGCACTGTCTGTGAGGAGGGATTCACTGCAGACGATGCTCAAGTTGTCTGCAACCAGATTGGACTGCCACATAACGGTACAGACTAGACTGTTGTGTAATATATTAATTACTGTGTGACAATACAGGAGTGAATGTATTTAGAGATCAGCGATATGGAATTGGAAGTGGCCCAATATTTCTTACCAGAGTCTCCTGTTCTGGAACTGAGACACAGTTATTGGATTGTGAATATCGAACTGTACATTCCTGCACACATTCCAATGACATCTCCATTGAGTGCATAGGTAAGTTTATTCATAATTCTGTATGGAGCTCTCAATAACTCCCCCATTCTCCCCTGACAGACATTGATGAGTGTGCTGTCAACAATGGTGGTTGCTCTCAGGTGTGTGTGAACGACCTCCCTGATCCGAGTGGTGTTGCACCTGGTTATCACTGTGAGTGTCGTACTGGTGACATCCTCCATCCTGACAACCACACCTGTATCCCCAACTCCCTCTGCTCCCTCATTGATGGGGACCTCTCTTGCTCCTGTCGCCTTGGCTACCTGGACACAACCGGGAGCGGACTCAACTGCACAGGTAAAGATGGAGCCTCATAGCTTCACACTGTATGGCTTAATGCCCTATCAATCTCTATAGATATTGATGAATGCTTGAACTCAACTGCTTGTGGTGAGAACTTCTTATGTACAAACACTGATGGTGATTTCAACTGCGAATGTTCCCCTGACTATCATCTCAATGAAAGCCGCTGTGGTGAGGTCTTGTAGTCAAATTAGTAATTAGGTTGAATTTCCTATTTATATTGGCTCATATTGCTCTCCAGTGTGTCATGATGGAGAGTTGCGACTGGTGGGTGGGGCTAACATGAGAGAGGGACGAGTGGAGCTGTGCCTTTCTGGAGGTTACACTACACTGTGTGATGACTCTTGGGACGAGCAAGATGCTACTGTGGCCTGTCGACAGCTCGGATACTCCACTGATGGTCAGTCTACACACTGAATTTTTAGTAGCATACTTGAAAATTTATAACTTTTGAATAATCCATTTTCTACAAGCTATGTATAAGAGTGTTGTGTTGTGTTTTGTGAGCAGCTGTGGTGGCGTTCAGTGATGCTCACTTTGGTGAGGGTGTGTCCAACATCAGCCTGGGGGGTCTGGACTGTACTGGCAGTGAGAGTCGACTATTGGACTGTTCCCACCAGACAAGCCCCGTCTGTTCCCATGCCGAGGACGCCGGTGTGAGGTGTGGAGGTGAGATCATGTGACATATCATGTGATTATGTTACCATGTCATGTGATCCCTAGCTTTGTGCACGGAGGGTCATGTGAGACTGGTAGCCAATGAGGAGTTTGACAACAACGGACTGACTGATGGAAGAGTGGAGGTGTGTGTAGGCGGGCGATACGGAGCAGTGTGTGACGACTTCTGGGACAGTGGAGACGCCTCTGTGGTATGCAGGGAGAGGGGACTGTCACCATATGGTGAGCCAGAAACTTAAAAGAGTCTGCATGTTACAATTTTACAATCTTTTACCCTCTAGGAGCCGTTGCTCTTACTAATGATATTCATTTCTCTGATACTTCTATTCCACTACTCATCACGGACCTTGGTTGTGTTGGCAACGAGACGTCTATACTGGATTGCAGCTTCAACCAATCACCAGACACTTCTTGTGGAGCGTTTGAAGAGGCAGGGGTCGTGTGTCAATGTGAGTCACCTTTTGATTTGTTAAGCGTTTGTATCTAGTCGGTTTTCAGTGTATACTATTTCTCTCCCACACGATGCACACACTCTGTGCAGCTCTGTCCACTCTCCGTAGCGACTGTGCTGAGGGACAACTGAGACTAGCCAACTCCACTGACGATGAGAACACTCAGTCTAGACAAGGCCGAGTAGAGATCTGTATCAACAATGCCTGGGGCACTGTCTGTGACTCCAGCAACACGTTTGGCCCCAACGATGCCTTGGTTGCTTGTGCTCAACTTTCTGGGTTCCAGAGAGCTGGGGCAGGAGTGGTGACTTCCAACCTCCCCCCAGCCACTGGTCCGGTCTTCCTGGACAGACTACTGTGTCAGGGCACCGAGAGCTCTCTGTTGGACTGTCCCAGCGTGCAACTGGGTGTGGTCACATGTTCCCACTCACAGGACGTTGCAGTCAGATGCACAGGTGAGCTCTCTGCTCATTCATACACTACTCTATGGATGAATATGGATAAATGAAGCTATGTGTTCAACTATAGACTTGTTACGTTGTGATTGTTTGTGTGCAGATATTGATGAGTGTGCCACCAACACCTCGTGCTGTGAACACAACTGTTCTAACACTATTGGCAGCTTTGACTGCAGTTGTTACGATGGCTACCAACTCAACAGTAACGGGTGTACTTGCTCAGGTATGTGCATTAATGAGAGTGGGGGAGTAAAGTTGTCACTGTCTTGTTTTCAGACATCAACGAGTGTGCCATGAACAATGGAGGCTGTGAGCAGAACTGTAACAACACTGAGGGCAGCTTCAACTGTTTCTGTAACACCGGGTTTACTCTAGACCCAAACCAGAGCAGCTGCAATGGTTAGCTTTGCTCGTACACACTGTACTTGTGTATTCACTGTGTGTGTGTGTTGTGCAGATGTGAATGAGTGCTTGGATAGAAATGGTGGTTGTAACCAAGGTTGCAACAACACTGAGGGCAGCTTCTACTGTTACTGCAATGAAGGGCACACACTTCATAGCAATGGCTTCCTCTGTGAGGGTGAGTATAAAGTGCCAGACCTCCTGCAAATAGGTCATCGTTGTTGTTTGCATAGAGACATGCTAATAAAGAGTTCACTTACGTATCATGTTCTCTATGTAAACAGACAACAATGAGTGCCTAACTGACAATGGAGGATGTGAACACACTTGTACTAACACTGAGGGAAACTTTAGCTGCTCCTGTAACACTGGCTATGAACTAGATGGCAATGGATTCAACTGCTCTGGTTAGTATTGACAAAGTGTTTGTTTTGGATTTCAGAAAATTATACCGTCGCCTGTTGTTGACTGAATGATAAATCCCCCGCTCAGATATTGACGAGTGTGATGGCAATGAGCTTGATTGTCTGTCCAATTCTATCTGCGTCAACATTGAGGGTAATTACACCTGCCCCTGTAATAATGGATTTACTGGAGACGGCTTCACTGGTTGTGAAAGTAAGTTGTGTTACTTAGTCACTAAACTAGGATGATTCATTCTACACAACACTAGACATCAACGAGTGTGAAGATGGCACTCACAACTGTGACCGCAATGCCATCTGTACTGACAATGTTGGGAGCTTTGCTTGCACTTGTGTGTTTGGCTACACGGGGACAGGAGAGCAATGCGGTGAGTGTGACCTTGTGGAGGCCAAGCCCAGCATGTACCTGAACTCCCCTTACAGACTGCACTGATGGACAGGTGCGGCTGATGAATGGAAGTGAGCCCAGTGAAGGTCGGAGAAAGGGAAGAGTTGAGATCTGCTACAACAACACCTATGGCAGTGTGTGTGACGACTTCTTCAATGAGAATGCTGCAGCCGTTGTTTGCAATGGAATTGGTGAGTTATTATACCCTATTTAGTTATAACATCTGCTAACTGAATATACTGTTGATCAACTGATTTACTATTTAACCACATTTGCATGCAGGCTCTCCAGTTCGTGGTATTGACAGTACATTTGGTGTTGGTTCTGGTCCCATCACTCTGGACAATGTGGTGTGTGCTGGCACTGAGGACAACCTCTTGAGCTGCTCCCATAACCAGATATTCCAGCACAACTGTGACCACTCTGAAGATGTGGCTGTCATCTGTGATGGTGAGTAGCCCGTAGAGTCTTCATTGTCCTACTCATTCTCTCTCATCACAGTGCCGTGTATCGAGGGGAGTGTCAAGCTACTTAACCCAACAGCATTTGTGAGACCTCTCCAATCCTACAACTTCATCAAGGACCAGTTGTCTCGAGGCGTTATTGCTGTGTGTGTCAACGGACAGTACTCCACTCTCTGTGACGACAGGTCATTCAAGTCTATCGATGCCTCCGTAGTCTGCAGTCAGCTGGGATTCTCGTCTTATGGTAAGTGCCAGACATTGAGTGTATGAACTGCTAGTTAGCTATTTGCTTTCTCACTCTCAGGTGCTGTGGCTGTGTCTGAGTTCTTCTCTGACAACACTCTCACTGGAATCCAATCCAATGTCTCCTGCAATGGCACAGAAAGGAAACTGACAGACTGCAGACTAACTTCCAGGGGAACTTGCTCATTATCTGATGGTGATGTGGGTGTTGTATGTGCCCCTCTCTCCACTGTGATGGGTGTGATGTGTGAGGACGGTGATGTGAGGGTAGTGGGTGGAGAGACTGTCCTTGAGGGGAGGGTGGAGGTGTGTGTGAATCGTGCCTGGGGCACTGTCTGCGGTAGAGGCTTCACTGAGGACGAAGCTCACACTGTCTGCACTCAACTAGGACTCCCATTTAATGGTCAGTGGGTGTTAGAATAATTTATTATGTTAGAGCATTCCCACTACAGTGTTCAGTTCCGTTATGTATTTGTGAATGCTGTTTATTCTAGGCCATAATTTGACTACTGTACTACTTGCAGGTACTGTTGTGTTTCCAGACTCCTCCCAGTTTGGGGAAGGGTCTGGTCCGATATTCTTGGAGGGACTGACTTGTTCCAGTGAGAGCTCCAACCTTGTGCAGTGTGCGGACAACCCCATTGGTGTCCACAGGTGCACACACTCTCAAGATACGGGGGTCAGGTGCCTAGGTGAGTCAGGCTGATAGCTCTAACAATGCAGGTTACTGTCTACTGGGTCATTTTGTTCTGTTAGAATGCATTCTACGATCAATTTTCTACAATGCTGTGCACATTATTGTTGTTGATTTGGTATGACTTCTTTACAGACTACAATGAGTGTGCTGTTGGAAATGGAAACTGCTCCCAGATCTGTGATAACCTAACCCCTGGTCACAGGTGCCTCTGTATGGATGGTTACCTTCTGACTGAAGACAACAGGACCTGTAATGGTACGTTTGCTACTCTAGCCACTCAATGTGTACCTCACACCATTCGTCCTTGCCTACAGACATTGATGAGTGCAGGGACTCTCCCTGTCATCCCAATGCCACCTGCACCAACACTCAAGGTAGCTTCCAATGTAGCTGTGACAACAACTTTTTCGGTAATGGGATCTCCTGTACCCTCGTCTGTGTGAACGGTTTCCAACTGGAGGGACAGACCTGCAGTAAGTGTTGTTATTAGAGGGTAGTTCTCAAATCAATCATACCGTCCCCTTGTAGTGTGCAATGATGGAGACCTGCGGCTAGTAAGTGAGGGAGGGGATAACGAGGGACGTGTGGAGGTGTGCTTCAACAATACGTACGGCACCGTCTGCGGAGATTTCTGGGATGAGCTGGACGCTACTGTAGTCTGTCGAGACCTCGGATTCGCCACCAATGGTGTGTATATTATACAGTAATCCCGTGTTGTGTTAAACTTATATCTCTCTCTCTCTCTTTCAGGCTCTCTTCCAGTGACTGACTTGAGTTTTGGTGGTGGGGAGGGTAAAGTCTTCCTCAGTAATGTCCACTGTCAAGGAACTGAAGAGAGACTAGTAGACTGCCCTAGCAACCCGACCAACTGTAGCCACACCAGGGACGTTGGAGTCAGGTGTCAAGGTAATTAGGAGAAATATGATTTCAGGAGCAGTCCCCTCAAATATCGTCTTATTCTCTCAGCAATGTGCACGGAGGGTGAAGTGCGACTCTGTATTGGGGAGGGGTGTGTTGTTATGGAGACCCAGGACTTCCTCATCGACAACAGACTAAGTGTGGGGCGTGTGGAGGTGTGTCTGGACGGACGATTTGGGACAATCTGTAGAGACTCTTGGGAGAATCGTGATGCATCAGTTCTCTGCTCAGAGTTGGGCTTCTCTCGCTATGGTGCTATTGCTCTGTCCGATGCTCAGTTTTCTGAGGGACTCAAGCCAACCAGCTACAACGAGATCAGCTGTCATGGAAATGAGAGTAAACTGTCAGAATGTGCATTTGTGGGGCCATCTAGAGCTCAGAGCTGCGGTCGTTTTGAGGACGCAGAGACTGTCTGTCAGAGTAAGCCTACCTCTTAGCTGCAAGCTAGACATGCATTATGAGTGACCTTATAAGTGCATGTATAAAGAAATACTTACTGTTTATGCTCCTTCCTCCCCTAGATCCAGCAACAACTGTGGCTGGCAACTGCTCCACTGGTGACGTGCGTCTCATTGGACCCACAGACCAGACAGCTGGCACAGCCGAGGGACGAGTGGAAGTGTGCATCAACAATGCCTGGGGCACCATCTGTAGCAATAGTTTCACCCCCGAGGATGTCGGCACCATCTGTGTGGACCTGGGAGGATTCAACAGAAGTGGTGAGTTAACGAGTGAGAATATGTACAAGGCTGTCAAAATGTTGAACGGGTTCTTTGAACATTTCCTGTTTTGTCCATTCCATATTGATCCCCCATGTTCTATCAACAGCATCTCTTGCTATACCGACGGTGTCTGCTGGATCTGGCCCCATCTTCCTGGACCAGCTGGCTTGCTCTGAGTCAAGTGAGACTGTGCTGGAGTGCAACAGGTTCTTCTCTCCCACTGGTCTCCACGGCTGTGACCACTCCATGGACGTCAGTGTGCGCTGTACAGGTGAGTGCATTGTATATTGTACATTGCATGAAACCTATCTATTAGTACATCTTTGGACAACCATTTTTGAGTTACGGTGATCCGTTTTGATTTTCTGAAATTCAAGAGCTGCCTGGCTTAGATTGTGATTTAGTCTAGCTATAATATTATTGCTATGTTGAACTGTACTTCCTACACAGACATTGATGAATGTGCTAACAGCAATGGTGGATGCAATCAGAACTGTACAAACACTATTGGTAGTTTCTACTGCTCCTGTGGGGAAGGATATCGCCTTGGCAACCTTGGTCTCAACTGCAATGGTCAGTTTGTCGATTGTCTGTATCAACTAGCGTTACACTGTAACTATTGTCTTGCAGATATTGATGAATGTGAAGAGAGTAATGACTGTGCTCAGACCTGTAGCAACACTATTGGCAGCTACACCTGCGGCTGTAACCTTGGTTATCAGCTATCCCCTGACCAACGGAGCTGCTCAGGTGAGTGTCTATTTCTAGTAAAGAGAAGACAATTTTAATTTTGTGTGTTTATTCAGACATCAACGAGTGTCTCACCAGCAATGGAGGCTGTGAGCAGAACTGTAACAACACTGAAGGCAGCTTCAGCTGTTTCTGTGCCTCTGGGCTCAGCCTGGACAGCAATGGACTCAACTGCAGCGGTAAGTTCCTCTTTTATTCCTGTAACTTAGTAGTTTATTTTTCATTAACAGACAATAACGAATGTCTTGTGAATAATGGAGACTGTGAACACACCTGTACTAACTCTGAGGGCAACTTTAGCTGCTCCTGTAACACTGGCTATAGCTTGGATGATAACGAACGAAACTGCACGGGTGAGTACAATACTGTGATCTCAACCATCCTCTAACAACGTATTTCCACACTCAGACATTGACGAGTGTGGTAGAGACCCACCTCCATGTCATGAGGATGCTAACTGTACTAACATCGAGGGCAACTTCACTTGTACTTGTAACACTGGCTTTACTGGGGATGGACTGGAGGACTGTGTTGGTAGGCTGGTGTAGCAAAACATGTCTAGTTCATACATGTATATATAGATGCATTCACGCTCACATTTACCCCCTCTTTTTTAACCCCCTTGCCCCCCTAGCTTTTATCCCCCACATTCAACCTACTCTGCCCCCCTCTTACCCCATACGTGCATGTATTACCCCCATGCACGTATCTTGTACAAGAAGTTGTACATGTGTTCAGTTATAAGTATCATACAATCATTAAGAGAGTGCTTCTATTCCCCAGACATTGATGAGTGTGTGGAGAGTTCCGACAACTGTGACGACAATAGAGCAACCTGCACTAACACTAGAGGCTCCTATAACTGCTCCTGTAACCATGGATACATCGGGAATGGATTCACGTCTCAATGCAGTGAGTTGATAGGTGGCTACTCTCATTACCAAGAAGCCGTCGGTTGAGAGAAGCCGTCGGTTGATTCTTGTATATACACAGAGTGATGTTCTGTCTATAGTATAGTAGAGTATGAGATAATTGGAGGTAACAATTCAGTACATTTGTACTACGTCTCCCCCAGCTTGTACGGAGGGTGCCATACTGCTCATGAACGGTGTGTCTATATTACCAAGAGAGGGCAGAGTAGAGGTGTGTACGGACAATGAGTACAAGAGTGTCTGCAACTTGTTCTTTGATGAGCTTGAGGCTCAAGTCGTTTGTGATCAGCTCGGATTCTCCTCTCCTGCCACCAGTAAGCCAGTACATGTAATAGCACAAGTCAAGTGCTTTTAAAGTGATTTTAAAGTGATTACTAAAAAAATCCTACTGGGGCAGATCACCCAAGTGTTGTAAAATTGTTATAACAGTTTCATGTTTCTCCTAAAATGAACAATAAGACCTCATGTTCTCTCTCATACAGCTTCATTCCAAGTGCGAGATGGTCGGTATGGACTGGGGACAGGGCCCATGATTCAGAACAGCTACACATGTGATGGAACAGAGTCGTGGTTCTTGAACTGCACTGCAGAGTCCTCTGTGACCTGCACCAACGGTCACACTCAAGATGCAGCTGTCAGATGTGAAGGTGAGCACCCTCTCTGACCATAATTATCAGCATTGGTTTGTTTTGTTGAATAATTTTTGTCCCAAGAAATACTTAGTGTCATTGTAAGCTCAATGTTTTACTCCCTTTCAGCCGTGTGTGAGGAGGGTGATGTGCGACTGATGGCCTCTGGTAACACGAAATCCTATGTAAACGATACTCAACGTCAGGGCCTTGTAGAGATGTGTGTAGAGAAAGAGTATCGAAGAGTGTGTGACGAAAATTGGAATAATAAAGAGGCTTCGGTTGTTTGTGGAGAACTTGGACTGTCTAGATACGGTAGGCTAGAGCTCAGTGTACCAGAAGGTAGCCTTGTGTTGGGTTCTATTCTAACTGTGTGTGGAAGTGTGTATTTCAGCTTGAAAAATTTTTTTTTCAGGAGCGATTGCTTTGCCTGGAGTTGGGGTCAGTGGAGGACAGCCTGCCTTGAAGAACGTGTCCTGTATAGGCACTGAAGACAGACTCAGAAACTGCACTTTTGATAGAACTAATTTCGATGACAGATGTGAAATTTCCCCAGTGGTCTGTCAAGGTATTACAAATCAATGTGTGCATGTTGGTGTCCTTTACTTCGCCTCTGTTTTTTCACTTTGCAGACCCTAGCACCACTACAGACGCAGGCTGCTCTGAGAATGATGTACGACTAGTTAACAACAACCGCTTTGATCTTCTAGATGGGAGAGTGGAGGTATGCATCAACCGTGCCTGGGGCACTGTCTGCTCTGAGTTGTTCGATGCTAATGAAGCTCGGGTCGTGTGTGGAAGTTTCAATGGATACGGTGGGTGTACGCAGAATTGTTTTTGTAGGTCCCGTAAGCAACTTAAGGGGGTTACTGGTGGCTAGTGGGTAAAGCACTCGACTCAAGATCGGAGAGTTCGAGTCCCATCAGTAGCGGAAACATTTTCTACGGTTCTAAGGAGTATTAGCCTCTGAATATGCATGCATTTTCCAAGGAGTTCACTCAGCTTTGCCCTGAAAAATGAGTAGGTGTTCAGTGTCACCACTGTCCACCACATCCCGACGGATAAAATTTAAAGCCGGAGGTCCCGGGGTATCTGACTCGATAAGCTTCAAGCTTCCTTCAGACCCTCGTCAGCCAAAGCAGTGGTAAAACCCGATAAGGTTTCGTAAAGAAAAAAAAACAAACTTCTGTACAAAAATTAATTTCATTAGTACAACAAAATACCGTAAAGAGATTTTTCCTTTCACAGATACGGATGTTCTCCCATCTGTGTCTATGTCTGACTACACAGCTGGCAGTGGACCAATCTTCTTCGCTGGTCTTAGGTGTACTGGACAAGAGGAGAATCTGGTGGAATGTCCTGGATCCTTCGGTGACCACACTTGTACACACTTTCAAGACGTGGCTGTCATCTGCCCAGGTGAACACTAACTCATTTTGTTCTGCGTTCATTTAAGGCACCAATTTAGCTAGTAAAATACCCGTGTTCTTTTTTAATACTTTAGCGTATTGACTAGCGAGTACTAATAGTGTGTGTGTTATTCAGATAAGGATGAGTGTCTCAAAGAGAATCGTTGTGGAGGAAACAGCAATTGTATCAACACTCCTGGGTCCTTTGACTGTGTCTGTCGTGATGGATTCCAGGGAGACCCATTCACCATGTGCACAGGTGAGGCAATCAACTGTCTCTCTATGCTCACAGTTTGAGTACTTTGTCGTGTCTGTAGATATTGATGAGTGCTCAAACAATGGAGGCTGCTCTGACGATTGTGTCAATATCGTCGGCTCATTCTTTTGCACATGTCCAAATGGTTACCAGCTAGACGATGATGGTCGCACTTGTATCGGTATGTCCATTCTATATATGCACTGACCCATATATACATTGACATACTGTTTGTGATAGATATGAATGAATGTGAACAAGATCCTGATCTATGTGCCAATGATGTAACAAGAGTTTGTGTCAATACAAACGGTAGCTACACTTGCAATTGTAGACTTGGATATCTTGAGAATAATGCAAACAGTGTGTGTGAAGGTACGTACGTTTATCTTTGCGGTTATGCTGTTCTAATAGATATTTGCTTCAGATATTGATGAGTGTTCTGTTAGTAATGGAAGCTGCTCTCATGACTGTTTCAATACTGAAGGCTCTTTTGAGTGCAACTGTCCAACTGGTCTCCAGCTAGATGGTGGGAGATTGAACTGCACTGGTACGTTTTTCTACAGGCATTTTCCCTATAGCAACTGAAAATCCATGTTTCCATGCCATTAAGCAAGACTTACTGTAGCACAATGTTCTAATTCACTTCAGATATCAATGAATGTTTGTCTCCTCACTCGACACTGACCAACTGTGACAGTGAGGATAAAGCAAATTGTATCAATACTCTCGGCAGCTACCAGTGCTCCTGTCTGTCAGGCTACACTGGAGATGGTGCCAACTGTACTGGTGAGTGCATGGTCATTTATTATATAATTATTGTGGATGATTTAGATCCAGTAACTAGTACATAACAAATGATATGTAGAAAAAAGAATCAAACAATCATTGCCCAACATGTGATTACTACATGTGCTTCTTGCTACCCCTTCCCCTTGTAGACATTGATGAGTGTCTACTGGATGAGGACAATAACTGTGCCGCTCAGGCTGTGTGTGAGAACACTGTGGGTAGCTTCAGGTGTCAGTGCTCTCCTGGCTTCACTGGAGACGGAAGTACCTGCAGTAAGTATCGTGTAGAGAACTAGCTGCTAACAGTATAAATTATGCCAGCTACTTTAAGGTGTGCTTGACTTTTGATATAACCCTATATATACGTCTCCAGTGTCAGCTTAATGTCTGACTCAGCTATACTCTCCTCCTAGCATGCACTGATGGTACAGTGAGGCTGGCCAACACAGTGGATGGCAGTCCCCCTCAGTACATAGCAAGGTCCCTCGAGGATGCCTCTGTCTGCTTGTACACGGACAACAAGAAGAACTGCTCTCAGTCTTGGGAAACTCTTGAGGGAAGAGTGGAGGTGTGTCAGCAAAACAGGTTTGGCACTGTCTGTGACGATCGTTTTGATGTCCTGGAAGCAAGAGTGGTCTGTGGACAGCTCGGATTCAGCTCAAGTAAGCAATAATACAAATATAGCTTGGTGGGGCAGTCAATCTATTTTGAGTTGTGATAGTATACAGTATTCATGTCTCCTGTAGGCACGAGTGTGGTACCCATCAAGCGGTCTCCACGACTCTACGGGTATGCCCCCCCTAACACACCCACTGTCCTGGATAACTTACGGTGCTCTGGAATTGAGCTCTCTCTACTCGATTGTGACTCCTTCACACCCACAAACTCTCGTAGATGCCAACACCTTGAAGATGCTGGTGTGCAGTGTGGAGGTACGTTGTGTGTGTACTATACCTGTAGTCTCTACTCACTTGATGTGCTTGTACCCACTGCAGCTGTGTGCATGGATAGGAGTGTGCGTATCATTGCTGGTGATGGAGATGACTTCTACAATGGACTAGACTCACCCCTCGATCCCTCTTTCTATATTGATGAGGAGTTGGCAGCTGGTCGACTAGAGATTTGTGAAGAGGGAGTGTGGAGACCAGTCTGCATCGATGTCTTTGACTATACCGATGCTTCAGTGGCTTGTGCTCAGCTGGGCTTCTCCAGAGCAGGTGAGATCACGTGAACGTGAGACACAATGTACAGCAATTCACTTGCTTCCTCCTCACCGGTGCAGGTGCCATCAATGGAGAGAGCAGTGAATTCAAGCTTACGGTACAGCCGGACAGACTGTACCAGAGGAACATCACGTGTGTGGGCAGTGAGAATAGTCTAGTTGATTGTGCCGTGTCTGACCAGCTCTTGGCAGACTGCAGCAATACCTTGAATAATGCCTACATATCCTGTCAAGGTGTGTACTACTTATCTTACAGTTGTCATGATGATATGGTATTTGTTGCTCCCCTCTCTCAGATCTAGACACTGTTTCCTCAAACTGCACAAACTGGGAGGTGAGACTAGAGAATGGCACCAGCGTGAGAGAGGGTCGGCTGGAGGTGTGTCTCAATAATGCCTGGGGCACTGTCTGTGACAACGGGTTCAGTGATACTGACGCCTCAATCGTCTGTGGCCAGTTGGACTTTGATAAAGAGGGTCAGTGTACTCATGCAGCAGTATGAATCACCTGAATGCTTGTGTCTGTGTAGGTGCAAGGGCTCAGTCTCAGTCAGACCTGAATTTCTACGCTGGTACTGGACCCATCTTCTTGACTAATGTGCAATGTGAGGCTAGTGACAACACACTGTTTGACTGTCTGTTAAACGGAGGCTCCACTACTCTCAACACACTTGGGCTCACTACATGTGATCATGATGAAGACATTGGTGTGGAGTGTATTGGTACGTGTGTCAGGATGTTTAACACACAATTTGTTGCATGTATACTGGCCATGGATTAATCCACATGCGTATTTTCTGAGTATCCATCATGCTTTGATTTTTGGTAGTTAAATACGTACAACCATGCTCTCCCTTACTATCTGATTCTGTTGATAGCTACCTGTAAGAGTGAGACCTCGACGACCACTCGTGGGAGCTACAATTGGATAAGGATAGTTGCCGAGGAAAGGGGCTCTTTATCATGTGTCTATGGAGCAGTGGACAGAGACAATCAAGCACTGGTCAATAATGGCATGGCTCTCAGATACTGCAACGAGTATGGCAACTGGGAAAAGGAGGACTTGAGAGACTGTCTCACATTCACCAAATCTAGACTTCTAAACATTACTGGGGTATGATACGAAGGATGATTGTCACAACATATTTATTATTGTGCTCATTATTTCAGAGTGTTGTGACAGACGAGAACTTGGAGTCTGTCACTGTGAGATTGATGGAAGCAGTCACTATGGCCACCACTGAAGAAGATCAGAGTGCTGATATTCTCGAGAGGATTACGGACCTTGTTTCTGAAATAGAGAGCTGCACTTCAGAGGACAGGGTAAGCAGTGGTCACTCCGAGTCTTATTGATATATCACCTACCTCATTGTTGTGCAGTGCTCAGCTGGACCAACAGAGATCAACAACTTAGTGATGACTTTGGACAGAATGCAAGACTGGAGAAATGACACTCTCAGAGACTTCTCAGCAAAGTAAGAAAACAGTTCTTCATTAGATTCCGTTTACTCCATACTAACTTGCTCAAACCGACCAGGATTGCCCTGGAACTGGAGAGTATAATCTCAGACTACACCAGAGAGCTGACAATACCGGAGGGAACTACAAATGTTACAATTACTTTCACTTCTGGATCCATAACTTTCTTGGGCTTTAAAGTGAGTAGCCTTCCATTTTGTTAGCTGGTGATTATGATTATTTCTCATACACGTAGGAGGAACGAATTGAGCTAGAGAATAATGGACTCACTTTCTCTTCATCTGGTAAGTATAGTACGTGGCAAATATTACACCATACCCTAGTTGAACAGCTTACATAAGAGCAATACTGTTATATATGTTTAGGAGGTTCTTTAGCAACTGATGAAGCTGGAGCTGTGTACAGCAGTGCTTTGGCTGTCCCTGCGGGTCTCTTATCAATCAACTTGCCTCCAAACCTTTTCCAAAA
Source organism: Halichondria panicea (assembly GCF_963675165.1). Classification (NCBI taxonomy): domain Eukaryota; kingdom Metazoa; phylum Porifera; class Demospongiae; order Suberitida; family Halichondriidae; genus Halichondria; species Halichondria panicea. Next base: position 7,014,953 of record NC_087378.1, read on the forward strand.
CTTGACAACAGCTGATAGTCTCTTAGGGGAGGCCTCTGGTCTGTTCCCTGGTGATGACGTCAGTGTTCTCTTCAACACATACGACTCTTCCACTCTCTTCCCGATATCCAACGAGACTCAGTACAGACTTTCTAACATCAGTGATCCAGAACTAGTCGGTCAGTTTCAAGTGGCCTCTTCCCTAGTATCAGCCTCTGTGGTTGGCTACAATGTTCGTAATCTACCAAACAACACCAAGGTCACCATCATCCTGAAACTTCAGTCGAATGTGAGTTTGTAAGATTTTTCCCACTGAGTATGTGATATGAATTTCTTTCAGGAGTCCCAAGTACCGCTGTGTGTCTACTGGGACGAGACTGCTCAAGGTACATATGATGCAGTGTATGTGATGATGTCATGTTTCATCATGTGACATCAAAACAGGTGATCAAGGTGATTGGAGCACGGAGGGATGCGAGAGAGTTGGTGACAAGTTTCTGGACAGGGTGATCTGTCAATGTGACCACCTCAGCACATTTGGAGTGTTTGTGGTACGTTACCTCCAATACCTAGTTTAGTTTTCATTGAAGCAGGCGTAATTAAAGTCAATACAAGGAATAAATTTATGCTTTTTCTTTGCAGAATATTAATCCTCTACCTTGTAACCCTGGCTTTATGAGCAATCCCAGTGCCACAAAATGCATTCGTAAGTGCTTCTAAATACTACCCATACACGCAGTTTTTATGGTCTGAGTGATGTCGTAGTTTTCTCATTGGTAGCTACTCATAATGCTTTACTAATTTGACTTCTTTCTCACGTACCTCACAGCTATTCGCCCTGAGGTGTCCATAGAGTACACTGAGAGAGATCCTCTCACTGTCATGAGCCTCCCTGACAACACCTACCAAGTGGAGGTCGGCCACGATTTCGAAGTTACCTGTATCTCCACTGGAAACTTCAGTGGAGAGGTCACCTGGTACAAACTCAGCAATACTGGTGAGTGCATGGCTGTGTGTGTGTGTGTGTGTGTGTGTGTGTGTGTGTGTGTGTGTGTGTGTGTGTGTGTGTGTGTGTGTGTGTGTGTGTGTGTGTGTGTGTGTGTGTGTGTGTGTGTGTGTGTGTGTGTGTGTGTGTGTGTGTGTGTGTGTGTGTGTGTGTGTGTGTGTGTGTGTGTGTGTGTGTGTGTGTGTGTGTGTGTGTGTGTGTGTGTGTGTGTGTGTGTGTGTGTGTGTGTGTGTGTGTGTGTGTGTGTGTGTGTGTGTGTGTGTGTGTGTGTGTGTGTGTGTGTGTGTGTGTGTGTGTGTGTGTGTGTGTGTGTGTGTGTGTGTGTGTGTGTGTGTGTGTGTGTGTGTGTGTGTGTGTGTGTGTGTGTGTGTGTGTGTGTGTGTGTGTGTGTGTGTGTGTGTGTGTGTGTGTGTGTGTGTGTGTGTGTGTGTGTGTGTGTGTGTGTGTGTGTGTGTGTGTGTGTGTGTGTGTGTGTGTGTGTGTGTGTGTGTGTGTGTGTGTGTGTGTGTGTGTGTGTGTGTGTGTGTGTGTGTGTGTGTGTGCTAGTAGAGTATATTTGTAGCAAGAAAATGTATTTGAAATCACCTCGATTGCTTATATAGGTGCAAAGGTTGTTGAGCTGAATGCCACGGTTCCAGAAGAGGTGATAATGTCGTCAGGATTTGGGGATAATAGTTCCATTCCCCTTGATCCCACCTCCCCTCCCCCTATGATTGAGGAGAAGCCTGGTCAACTGTATGCCTACCGTCTCAGTCGCAGTGAGGTCACTCTGGGCACTCGGAGGAGGGATGTTCTCGGAGCCAGTGTTGGGACTGGACGAGTTGCCATGGGAACGTATGTCTGCACCGCCAGTAATGCTGTCATCAACAACACAGTAATGATAACTCTTCAAGTCAAAGGTTTGAACCCAAGAACCACTTTACAATAAGTCATGCTGCTCCTCCTAATACAGATGTCCCAGTGACAGACCCTCAAACAACTCACTACATTCGGTTCTCCACTCTGCCCTATGAGATGGCTTATAGTCAGCTCAATGTCCGCAGTGAGGGTCTGGTGAACGCTGTGCTGAGCAAGGCAGTACTCGATGCTCTCAACAGCTCCATCATCAACACTGTGCAGGACAACTCTTTCTCTGCTACCCAGCTGAAGACGACATGCAATCCTGTATCAAGGTGTGTGCATGAGAACAACTTGTAGCTCTCATTTTCTATATCAATAATGTGCAGTACCTCATGTTCTACAATAGCAACATATTGACTGCGGAATATGGAACAATAATAAAAATGCAGAAGATAATTATGCTCTGTATAATTATTATTGTACAGATTATAGCGTTTAACATAACCAGCCTGATTTGGGTAGTAATCTATGGGTAGCAATCGATAATGTACGGCTTTTCAACTGCAAACCCCACCCCCTCCATTTAATCAATGGTTCGGAGGCTCTTTCAGCTGCCATAACTTGAATTTCGTATGTATAATGCACTGATATTGTGCAGGTGCCCGGAGGTGGCAGGTGATGATAAGGACCCATGTTTTAACGATTTTATATATGGGTCCATGTGTCCAAGGCCGAAAAAAATCACTGATACTATAAAGTTACGGCTGATCACTATAAGCTTTGTATTTAGTTATACGTGTGTTATCTCCAGATTCTATATACCATTGCTATATCATCCATGCTTATCTATGCTCTTCATATCTGCTATTCCGCATTCCTCCTTTTACAACATGCCACATAATAAGCATACTGTATAGCGGGTAATTTTCGTGTGGTAAAAAATTCGTTCAACTCGAAAAACGGTTGTACGTATTCGTGAGTAAAATTTCGTTTAGTCTCGTGGCTGCCATGCACGCCTACGTTAAAATTTCGTGGAGGTCAGCTTGCCCACGAAAATAACAAATATTTTACCCCACGAAAATTACCGCTATACGGTAGTAAGGAGTTTAGTTGATCTTCTTGTACTTGACTGCAAAGTGTGTGCTCTGTATGCACGTACATACATAATTGCCCCTTGTGTATACAGTCGCCCTGAGGACACTACCAACAATATGATACGTGTGGAGTGCCGGATAGTGAATTTCCCTCGGCTATCTACGGACACACTCTTGCTATACTTACAAGACAGCTCTTTCAATAGCACGCTTCAGAGCAACCTGCAGTTGGGCCCACTCCAACTGAACATATCAAGTAAGCTAGGCATTAGCTGTGGTCTCGTTCTGCATACATAATCCTTGTTTGTGTATAGGTGATGGTTTCTGTGACAATGAGATGATAGACACACCCGACCGTCGTGGAATGTACTTATGGAGTGAAACCCAGGTTGGACGTACCATTCAAAGGAGTTGTGTCTACAACAATGCCTCGATTGGAAGCAGGCGGTGTTCTAGTCACCTCAGCTGGGAGAATGCGAACCTCATGAACTGCATCACCAGAGACACACTCGAGCTGCAATTATTAGCTGAGAGACTTGTGGTATGTTCATCCTAGTAGCTGTCATATAAGTCTCTGTTTATTGTGTGTGTTCTGTGCAGAAACAATCTGTGACTGCTGACAATGCTGAGGACGTAGTTAGCCAGGTTACAAATATTGTGTCTAATTTGGATGAAGTGGATGAACAGTCAGAAGCTAACCTCGACCTCATTGTGAACGTGTATGACAACATTGTGGGAAACCTGATCGATACAACCAACTTCTCTGTATCAACTAATGTAAGCCAGCACAATTTACTACCAGCAGTCTAATTGTACACATGTACTTATATATATACACAGTGCGAACAATTATCTCCATAAATCCATTCATTCTAGGGAATGTGCATGCTACATACGTACATACAAATACCCTTATATAACTCCCCCGATATATATACAGATTATTCAGTCTTCCCATTAATTACAAAACAATCTTCCCATTTCTAGTTCACCGAGAACACAGTGTCTGTATTGAACGATGTATCTGACTGGCCCGAAAGCGTTGTCAAAGAGAGGTCATCATCGTGAGTACAGAAAAAATGATGCTGGGCAGTTTGATTTGATTGTGTGTGTATTTTATGCAGGCTTGTAAATTCATTTGAAGCTATAGCTGGTAACCTGGGTAATCAAGATAGGAACGATATGTATGAAGTAGTTGAGGAATCGATATCCCTTCAAGTATTGAGAGTGAGTCTTATTTGAAGTGCTATCATAGTTGATATCTGTATTTGTCTCATAATAGGAGAACCAGACGAAACTACTAGAGATTGGAAGAATGTTCACTCCTCCTGAAAGTATGAAAAGTATAGTGTGTATAACAAAACTTTTCATCTTGTTCATACAGACCTCTTTGATCAGCTGGACTTGTCCAACTCGACAGTAGAGCTAGTTGACCTCTCCATCTCTCTCCCTCCTCAAGTGTTCAACATATCCACTGACACAGCTGTAGCTGGACTCATCTTCACCTCTTACAGAGACACTACACTCTTCCAACTGACCCCTCCTGTCTCTGCAAACACCAGTGACTACAACTACACAGCTGACTCGGTGGTGCTGGGGTTTGCTGTGGCCGACACTGACGTGAGGAACTTGACAGATCCTGTCAACATTACTCTCCAATCTCAGCGAGCACTGCAAGGACTCGTGAGTCAGTTACTCTCTCAGTACATTGTCATGAGCTCTCTCCTACAGAACTGGTCAGAGCCCATCTGTGTCTCCTGGGTCTTCAACAGTATAGGAGGTGAAATAATTATACTGGCGTTCCACTTGCGTGTAAACGTAGACCTTTCTTTCTTTTAAATTAGTGCTTGCATGCATGATTTGCCCTGCCGTGGCATACTGCTATAATTATAATTATAGTTGATATTTTGTTCCTTTGTGCGTGCAGATGGTGGAGGCAACTGGTCCACAAATGGTTGTGAATTGGTCAGCTATAACAAGAGTACTGGAGAGGTCCAGTGCAAGTGCAGTCATTTGACCAATTTTGCCATCCTAGTTGTAAGTCCCCTTCTCATAGCTTACGTGGTGGACACTGAACGTGAGTGATTAATTATTCATTCCCTGCAGAATGTGAATGCACCACCAATCTCGAATGAGGTTAGAGATGCTCTTGAAGCTCTGAGTATCATTGGCAGTGTGTTGTCTATCATTGGGCTAGTCATCACCATCTTTACCATGCTCTTCTTCAAGTGAGACATGTATAGCTACTATACATAAAGATATCTTGAAACTATCGTATAGCGTGTAATTTTCGTGGGGCAAAATATTCGTGGTTTTCGTGGTTGGAGCTCTGACCACGAATATTTTACCCACGAATGAAGCGACCTTGCCTACCTTTACCTGGAGTGCAAGCTCCAACACGAAAATATTACCCACGAAATGTCTCAATATTGCTGAACCACGAATATTTTGTCCCCCGAAAATTACCTGCTATATGCATGCATGTACATGCATTTTTCATTCCTGTCCTTATACGTTTACAGGAAGATAAGAGGGAAAGATGCTACCAAGTTCCACCTTCAGTTGTGTGTTGCCATTCTGTGCATGCTGCTGTCCTTCCTGATTGGTGTGAATCGCACAGAGGTGCCCGAGCTCTGCACCTTCTTCTCAGTACTCATCCTCTATTTCGCCCATGCCTCTGTGTTCTGGATGGGGGCCGAGGCTCTGCTCATGGGCAAGAAGCTCATCTTTGACATCTTTGGCAGATTCTCCATGACCAAGTTCACCATCCTCGTGTCATTCATAGCTTGGGGTGAGTATATATATGTTTATTCTAAGCATACATCCTGTATTAACGTTTGTTATCAGTTTTGTTGCCCTTTCATAATTCATTTGAACTCAGTCATGGAATCTATTTGACTCCCCTCCAATTGCAGGTGTTCCCTTCATCTTCCCTGTAATTGGTCTGAGCACTTTGGCCACTCAAGAGAATTACCTCATTCTAGTTGGAGAGGATGCAGTGGAACTCAACGTCCCTGGATAGTAAGTTCCTGTACATAATTATATGCACTCCATATACACTGTAATATGTAGCTTTAGTGTGGGGGTGTTATAGGAGGGCTTACCCCAGTACATATTATAATCAGCCTTACGCTAAACACTACTGTCATGCATGCAGTGTTGGTTTGTATGACATGGCACATAGTCTACATGTACATTAATTGGAATGCTTGTAATAAAAAGGAAGTCATGCACATTATTTTGATGCCTTTTTTGTCTAATCCTGCAGCTGCTTCATTAGGGACATCAGACTCCTCTATGGGATATTCCTGGCTCCGATCGTTCTTGTACTTTTATTCAATACCATCATGTTCATCATTATTGGCCGAGTGTTAATCATACACAGTAAAAAGAAGTTGGATAACTTGAAAAATGAAAAACATCAAGAGCAGAAAAAACGTGCTAAAGGAATTCTTAAGACTCTTATCAGTATTGTGAGCATTATGATAATGTTTGGTCTCTCGTGGTTCTTTGGAGCGTTGAGTATTGGTGAGGGTGCAATCGTGTTCCAGTGGCTGTTTGTCATCTTCAACACCACTCAAGGATTCATGTTGTTCCTGTTCTTCTGTGTGATTGGTGGAGACGCTCGCGATGAGTGGAAGAACTTACTCACCTGCAACAAATACAGGAGGAAGAAATCGCTCACTGCACCACTGTCATCAACGTCTGGTAACTCGCATGCAAACCACAAAAAACAACAAAAAAGGAAACTTGACTCTGAATCAGGTGACACTGGACTCACTAGCTATGGAAATAGCTATGGATACGGACGTTCCACCAGCACAATTAGACGCTCTGTTGAAAGAACACTTGAAAAAGAAGATGGTAAAGTACCGTTAGATGTTGTGGAGCTGTCTCCTGGTTATGAATCCACCACCTTTGATGAGAAACTATTGAGATTGTATGGAACGGACTGCATTGATGAGAAGGAAGCCGAAACTTCACTTATCATTGAAAATGGTGACACAATCGATGGTAATCGAACTACTGAAAAGCCTAAGAAATCCAGGCAGCTACCACCTCATGTTTACATCAAACTGAAACGACCAACTTACAAAGTGGAGAAAATAACGTATGATGATGCAGACGGGCTGCAAGAAAAAGTCGACCTCTCTTCGAAACGCTACAATGATAACGTAGAGACACACTCACAAGAAACAAATGACATTGTCTTTTCGAATAACACTCAAGATAGTCTGATAGACTCGATAGCGAGAGACCTCGAGCCAGCAACCCAGACTTCCCTCCTCGATTCTGTTGTATTGTCAAATGGGTCAACAACATTCAGTCAAGAGCAAGTTCAGATGGTGGAACAACATAACGTTGCTAATTTTCCACACAATGAACACATCAATGATTCATCCCAATGTGCACTGCTACCAGAAGATGCCGAACACTTAACTTTCATGTGAGAACTAAACTTGTAATAATTATTATAATGTAGCTAATTAATGTGCACTATTAAGTACTGCTGAAACTGTTTATTCACATGGCTGAATTAAATTAATAATTTTTATAAATTAATTACGCTGATATTAATTTATTACTTATACATTGTAACTATGGCATGGAAGTGAAATTGTACATCCATAAAAATAAATGAAGCTCATCGTTCATCAAAAAGCTACACTAAACACCACCTAGCACACGTTTTCTGTTAGAATGTACTTTGTTTGAAGCGAGGGGGTTGTCTAGAGTTGAATTGAACGTCCCCTTTAGAACAGTATTTCTTTGTGCCTCACTCAACTGCAAAGAGATAATACAGAGAGCATGAAAGTATAATCTTCGTGTGGACATGCCATGCCGGAGAAGGAGGATATAGGCTCGAATGGTTCTGTATTTTGTTTACCTTGCAGTTCTACAGCATGACTTAACTATCATCATAATTAGTACCTGGTATGTTCCAGGCCCTGGGACTTGTCTGTTGTGGTCTTTGAATCTGTCATCTTTACAACAAATTCGGCCTCCCTTACCCAGCCCTAAAGATCCTTGCGAATCGTACTCTCCAGGCCCTATAATAATAAGGCAGAAAAAAAGAAATAATTTATAATGTTACCACACAAAAAAGAGACCATGAATAATACTACTACAACTGACGTGTAAATATGTGCCACAAAAATAAACTATACGTGTATGTGAAAAAATTATCCTGACCTGGGTTTGCAGAGTCTGGCTCTCCAAAAAGGATGTCTCGTGGTGGTGCAAATCGCTCCGACGTCGACAGGAATGTGTTGCTGATAACTCGAGCATTAATGTCCAGCCTCCCTATACATCGACAACATACTAAGCAATTGTAATACAGTATTATGTAGTAACTACCTTGGGACTTGCTATAGGAATCAGATACTTCATAAGAACCAGGTGGAGGAATGTCCTGTTACAAGAAATGCACACAGGACGTATAAAATTATTACTTCAAGTGTCTATTTTTATGAAATACAAAGCAAGCTAAGATACGTATAAACATGCTCAGCATAATTAGACATCCAACTCACAGCGACAATTGCCGGAGGAACGTAGAGTCTTTTGCTGGTAGAGGAGAACATGGATGAATTCTTGGGTCTCTGTGTTGCCTTCATCAAGTGAGTGCTCTCGGGATCAACCTCTTCTGATGAGGGGTCCTGTTTCAGGTAGTCAGCAGGGCCTGGCATGTGTAAATCATCCTTCTTAACTAGAGGGACAGTCCTCACTGACGTTGTACCAAACGGATGCTGATGAACACCATTAATACTGCAAAATAATTATGATGCAAATGCAGGGTAATCAAGTGTAAGGTATTATTATTATAATCTTCCATTAGCCTACAAATACAGAGGTAACTTACATGGACCGCTTGGCCAACTCAGTAGTCATGCTAGTTGCATGGTTGTCGTTGTATGCTCCAGGACCTACAGTACACACAGACATCACCACACACCATGCAGTACATGCAAGGAGGGAAATATCATACCTGGTAGGAATCGGGCATGTCTGTCGGCTTTGAACCGGGAGGAGGTCTGACCGAACGGAGCCTTGCTCATGGGAGCCAGTCGCTTGGTGCTCTCAAAGGCTGTCCTCGGGTCCTCGTAGGAGGTTGAAGCTGGTGAATTGCTCTTTGGAGACAGAAATCTCTGGAGGGGTGCAACACTTGAGAATAGCAATCAATGTAATCGGGTTGCTACAGTATGCGTTGACATAGCACCACTACAATTGTACGTACACGTAATAGACTAGTATAATTATACTTAGTGTTACGTACGGCAACATTATAACTGTGTGCAAAAGTTGGAGGCTACCTGTAGACTTGATCCGAAAGGAGCCTTTCTTGTTCCTCCAGTGTCCCCATCCTCTGTCTCCTCCTCAGCAAGGGGTGCCCTCTTCACAAACTGAGATTTAATTTCGTACTGCCCTGGACCGGGGACAGCCTGAGGACAGCTAGGATAATATCACACAGATACTTTCTAGTACGTCATAGTATCAAGCCCTATAAGTAGTAAATGTAGGTAACCTTTTTCTCTTCCAGTTTAGTGACCAACTCATGGTAGCGTGGTATCTGTACTGGGACAAAAGTCATACCCAATTCATTAGTAACAATTTCAGAACTTACATTGGCAAGTGCTTGTGCTCTTGAGTCACTGGGTTTGACCTGCTGTGTGTGTGAAAGCCTTGTCATATACATACAACACAGCTAGTAAGATTGTGAAATACCTTGATGATTTGTGATGGGTCATAATCTCCTGGACCAGGACCCTCGGCACCTATGTGTTAGTGATGGGTGTAGTGTACACACCGGTGCATTATATAGGTACACATTGTAATATCACCTCTAAACTGAGTCCTGTAAGACTTTTGATTGCCAAAGTGGACTCCCTTGTAGTTACGAGTTGATCGTGTTTCTCCCTGAGCAATAATTTACAGTAATTATCACTCATATACAATTACCACTTTTAGCAAGGAAAGTCATGTAGATTACAGATTGACAAAAGCATTCCTAGTCCCATTAGGCAAGGACAGTACTTAGTGTGTCAGCTACAGGAACTCACATATGATACATTGTAGTAGGCAGGTCCCATGGAGGAGTCAGCGGCTGGCACTAGTTGTGGCTTGAGACGCCCATCATCACTCTCTTCATAGCCATAGTTCTGACCGGCCATTGGGATTGAGGGAGCCGTCTGTTGGCGGTGGAACATCACATGACCAACTCGTAGCTGAGGAGAGAAAATAATTAATATAATAAATTGTAAAAGGTATAATTTCATTACACACACGTACCATGTCTCTGTTGTGAAAGGATACAGAGCGAGGTACTTCAATGGCCTCTGGTGGGGGGTAGGTATTGCGTATCCAGTCAGACTCCTTGGAGACAGTGTAGGATCCAGGGCCAGGAGTCTTGGAGGGAGGAGGGGGGAATCGCTCAGCCTGAAGGATGTCATTGAGCATGCGAATCGTTATAACTTGTGGTATCAATATCAAGCATCTATTGTGGCCTACTAATACAAACCCAACAGTCAGTGATTAGCCTCCTCAACACACCTTGCTATGTAATGGTCCCTTTCCCTTATCACTGCCGAAACCAGTCCCAGCCTCCAGAGTGTAGTGACCTGGGCCGGGGGCAGCCGCCAGAGTGTCATTTACGGTCAGGAAGCTCTCACGAACAGCCATCGATTGGAACGGAGCATAACTCACTGTGCAAAGTAAGTGTTTTAACGAGAGAGCGCTTCATATCAAGTGACATTAGTCTGTGTGGTTACACTATACATGTATGCTGCATATAAGGCTGCCAATAATTAAGTGGATGAGTATAAGCTGTGAGCACAATGGTTTATGGGTATGAACAAACCTTTGCCCCTGTTCTGGTCCAGATGATTGTACGTCCCAGGCCCCACCTTGGGATCAGTACTTCCAGACGGCTTGGAAGTTATGCGAGCGGCTCGGTCATACATAACACACCTGTACACATTTATATCGATCATTATTATAATTATTCTACAGTATAGTAGTGTGTACGTATACTGTGTGTGTGTGTGTGTGTGTGTGTGTGTACGCACGTATGAAATGGATCTGAAATAAAAATTATACCTACCTGCTTCAATAATTATAGTGCCAATAATTATATTCTCTGCTTTTCAAATCATTGGTTCAGTGGCATTTATATCTGTGTAACAGCATCAAAGAAACGTGCTTCTCTGTCAAGCTGGTATCACTGTAGCCATGGCAATCAATCATGTGCAATTATCTCTTATCACATGAGAACATAATGGCCGCATTGAGAAGAATAGGGGTACCTTTTCTGCGTGGATTTCTTCGTCCTGGGACATCTACTTCTCTACCTAGGCCGTCTCTGGACTCGGGAGCAGCTGTGGTTCAATGTAGAAGGTCATCAGATGAGCCATACGCCCCAGAGTCCCCTCCAGTGCCAGGTACGTACTAGGTACAGGGTCAGGCTTTGGGTTTTAATACTAGTACATGGAGTATTAAGTTTATGACCTTTGTGTGATACCGAGCAAGACGTTGTTGGTCCAAAAATGTAAACGCTTTCTTTTTGAAGACTTTCTTGTGGCCTTTGTTACTGTTAATAATACGCTTTAGTTAATTAATACATAATAGCTATACTTAATTCAGGGGCGACCCAGAAGATGAATCTGGTAGAAGCCATTCGGAGTGCGATGGACATTGCTATGGAGGGGGACTCGAGTGCCTGCATATTTGGAGAGGATGTGGCTTTTGGTGGTGTGTTCAGGTGTACGGATGGGCTGAGAGACAAGTATGGTGAGACCCAAACTATGTTGTCTTCATCACTTCTATAGAGCCGAGATCCTAATAACATGTACAACCGAGGTCAATTTTGTATCGAAAGATATGTATGAATGTTGAATTGGTTGTTACGAACGGATTTTGATCCTTTATCCCCCCTCCCCCACGCAGGTGAGGAGCGTGTGTTCAACTCCCCGTTGTGTGAGCAGGGGATCATGGGGTTCGGTATCGGACTGGCTGTACAGGGATCCACCGCCTTAGCAGAGATCCAGTTTGCTGACTACATCCATCCAGCCTTTGATCAGGTATGCATTCCCTTTGTTGAGTAAAAGTGCCCTAAAATTCGTTTCCTCATAGCAGTCAGGTTAAGTTCCTTACGATGTACTTGTATCTCACATTACATAGTACAGCCCATTGTTTTGAAGATCAGTTTCAGTTATTTACTCCGCCAAGGAGCAGTCTTGGTAATATTATCTTCACACATTGTACCCTCTACCACAGGTGATAAATGAGGCATCTAAATATCGCTATCGATCTGGAGGTTTGTACGACTGTGGGCGACTCACAGTGAGGGCCCCTTATGGAGCTGTGGGCCACGGTGGCCATTATCATTCTCAGAGCGTGGAGTCCATATATGCTCATGTCCCTGGCATCAAGGTAAGACCTCAAGATGTTATTGCTATGCATGTATATACGTAGGACTTAATAATTATTGCTTTTTTTATGCATCATCAACCTTTGACTTTTAGAAATACATCTGTAATGTGATGCCTCTGCATTTGTAGTTTTGTACACCCTAAATTTAAATCTGTGTTCTTTTGTCTCTAGGTTGTGATCCCCCGTGGCCCTAGTCAGGCAAAAGGTCTTCTTCTCTCCTCCATACGAGACAACAATCCGGTGTTCTTCTTTGAGCCCAAGGCCCTCTACAGAGCAGCCATGGAGGAGGTGCCTCAGGATGACTACACTCTGCCACTCTCATCTGCTGAGGTTATGCAAGAAGGTCAGTAGTACAGTACAGTACAGTGAAGAAGGAGAGTATGATATTTTGGATTAAGTGCGAATCGGTCTTGCTATTTTAAGTTCTGTCATTACCTAGATTCAAGGTATGGTACTTGAAAATAGACGCTTTGATTGCTCTTGTGATTCACTCTCTCTCCATTGCAGGCAAAGATGTGACTGTAGTTGGGTATGGTGCTCAGATCCAGGTGCTGCGTAAGGCATGTGACATGGCACAGGAGGAGTTGGGGGTGTCTTGTGAGCTCATTGACCTCAGGACAATCATCCCTTGGGACGTCGACACTGTTGCTGAGGTGGGTGTAGAGTGTTTTGACAACTACATGTGTAATTATTATAAATATGTGGGGTTGGTAGTAATGAGGTATGTAGACAGGATATCTGTCATAATGATCTCAGCACTGAGGTATTATAATGGCATTCACTGTGTACATGTTTCCCACTGTAGTCTGTCTGCAAGACTGGTCGAATGGTCATTGCACATGAAGCCCAACTCACTGCTGGGTTTGCCAGTGAAGTATCATCTACAATACAGGTAATATTCCTGCCAAACGATAAATGAAGCCCCTGTATAGTGGCTCTTCACAGGAGGCTAGATGTATATTGTCTGTCAGTCCCTGTCATTTTTTGGTTAGAGATAATCTTCTGGTATTTTATTTTTGCAGGAAGAGTGTTTCTTGAATCTAGAGGCCCCTATTCAGAGAGTGTGCGGGTGGGACACTCCTTTCCCTCTCATTTTTGAACCGTTTTATTTGCCAGATAAGTTCAGATGCTTTGAAGCAATTAAAAGAGTTGTGAACTATTAATAGTCTTTTTTGTTTTTTTGTATTTCTATGAATTTGTTTTTGTGATACAAATTATTGAATGAGCTCACAGAAAGTAACGATAGTAATTAGAATAGTCAAAAAACAGCTTGGAGGCTGAGGGGACACCGTACACGTATACAAAAACTACCGTATAAATGTATCAACAAAGATTGTTTAGTTAGTGAGTTCAGATTAAATCTTGAGCCTCTGGTAGACCCCAATGACGGTCCCGTCCTGTGGGCACGTGTGGACCACATCTTTGAGGCTGTCCACAAAGAAGGGAATCCAGGCAAAGCAGAGGAGACCAAACAAGACCATGAGGCCTGCCACCACCCACACCATTGTTCCAGACTTGTAGTACACATTGCTCATCACCTGTATATACAGGTACATGGATATCTGTCATACCAAGAGTTCGATCATTCATTAACAAACTCTTGGTCACAATACATAGCTATTTGTGGTATGTGGCCAATTATAGGCTTGTGTGGTTGACAAATATGCCAGGGACTTTCTGTATGGAAAATGCTAACTTTTAGCTGGTTGAAGCTTATCAGGAGCGTTTTAACAAGGAATACAATGGTATAATGGTATGACAAAGTTATGACAACAATAATATGAAGGCTCAACACAAATAAACTTTAGTTTAACACGTGCTCTTGTTTTCAATAGCTACCAGGTTAGACTGGGCAGCTTTTTCTAGATACCGTATTAATTCTCATACCTGGTGACCTTGAGGGCAATTAACTGTAGTTGGAAACTCTCCAAGAAGAGGAGTCTGAGAAACAGAGAATTTGTACATAAACAATAGCATTTTAATATGTAAACTGAACTTCGTACCACTCCCTGTGCCTGCTGCTGCTGTACAACTACCACCTGTGACTGTGTCTCAGACTGGGGGTAGGGAGGAGGTTGAACCAGTTCAGCTTTCTCAGACATTTTCCCAGATAGTAGAGTGTTGAAGTTTGCTTGTAGATATATATATATTTATCTATCAGGCAGATAAGACAGCAAGACAATAGAAGATTTTATGTTATAATTATAATACCTTACCCATTTCAGACAGGAAACACAACATAATAATTATGTTGTGTTTCCTGTCTAGAAATGGGTGAGGCTAACCTCCAGCTGACTGTGCAATAATTATTCGTTTTAACAGCAAAATTCGGGATTTCCCAGCAGACCTCGTGGCAGCTAGCTAGTATAGAGTCAAGATGGGGAAGAAGATAGCAATCAAGAATTCTTCCAGTAGCGACAACCCAGGTAAGCTGTAGTCTTCATGTACCCACAATAAAACTACTGTTACTGTAGATCTACATACTGTCATCCTGATAGTAGACACGTCACATGAACTCCATCTTTATATTGAAGCACTTGTATTGTCCGTTTTACCATGCTCATAGATAGAGTTGCAAAAGGTGTGTACCATGCTCGTGACAAGTCCACTATCAAGAGGTTACGGATGTACAAGGATGGGGGCAAGGTTGTGAGGTAGGTGACCCAAATCACACTTATCCAACTAAGAAAATATCAGATAGTAATGCAATGTTCTTTTGTACTATAGGAATAGATATGGAAAGGTGCTCAAGCCTGCCCCCTTCCAATCAAGTGCCAAATCTGGAGAAGTTTCAAGAATTGAGCCAAACAAAAAATGGTTTGGTAAGTCACTTTAGATTATGTTTGCTGTGCTACCAAGTCACCTACATCTCTGCAGGCAACACTCGAGTGATAAGTCAGTCGGCTTTGCAGACGTTTCAGGAGGAGATGGGTAAAGTCATGAAGGACCCCTACAAGGTGTGTGTTCCATCGTAGACTCTGCTGTTACTGTTACTGTTACTGTTACTGTTGGCCCCCTCAATCGTGCAGGTGATTATGAGACAGAGTGGATTGCCAGTGTCCTTACTACAGGAGACGTCCAAGGTTTGTTGTGCCACTAATCCATTGCACACATACACCGTTACCCTCTGTACACACAGCACACTAGAGTGCATCTCCTCGACACAGAAAGCTTTTCATCAACTTTTGGACCCAAACGTCAACGCAAGAGACCCAGCATAAAAGCCACTGACATAAAGGTACCCAAATTATGTCTATTCAAAAATTCAACTGCGTTTGATTTCTCTAGAGCCTGGTCGAGTCAGCTACAGCTTCTGTTGGTAAGTCCCATTCAATAATTTTCTGATCTATTGGCTTGTAACCTATTTACATTACGTGATGCTGTCTTTATATGATGTCATGCAACTGTACTTGACCTCACAGAGTCGTATGAGGCTGACAAAGATAGTGACATAGTCAGGGAAGGACCTGACTTCAAGTGAGTATTTGTTCTTCCTTAAATCTGTTAGTGTACTGATGGCCTCTCTCTTGAGCAGGAGTGAAATGAGAGAGTGTATCTTCAACAAGGGACAGTCGAAGAGGATCTGGAATGAACTGTACAAGGTATGAATCCAGTTGCTCCAATAGTCATAATTATTACGAGAATTGTTTTATTGCTGCAGGTTGTCGACTCATCGGATGTTGTGATTCAAGTAAGAATCAGCAATAACACCAAATGGTGATAAGAATGTTCTTATCACCAATTATCCACATTTTCACTGCTCTTGTCATAACTCATTTGCACCTATTTTGAACAAGTACAATTTGTTGCCCCCAGGTGCTAGATGCTCGTGACCCCCTGGGTACTCGCTCCAAACACATTGAGTCCTACCTGAGGAAGGAGAAGTCTCACAAACACGTCATCCTCCTGCTCAACAAGTGTGACCTTGTACCCACCTGGGTCACGGTGAGATTGGGTAGTCACTGAGTAGTTGTAAGGCCAATTTTTGTTTTACAGTAGATCGTAACCACATTTTTAAGCTTTTAGAAAATCCCTGAAATTGGATCACTGTAACACCCTCAAAGATGCTATACTTAGCTAGCCAATGGGTCCTTCCCTAATTTCAAATGAAGCTTGTACCACTCTGTTTGAATTCGCTGTTGGACTACATTAAATGTGATCACTTTACCATAAGTTGGTTTACAGAACCTATACTTACGGTACATGTGATGTACAACATTCTTAACTGTGCATAATCAATGTGTAAACCAACAACCTTAAGTTTTAGTGATCCCTGATTTCGTCACACAACAGTTGCGAAATTGATTGTTCCCCTAATTGCAGACTCGTTGGATCTCGGTATTGTCCTCTGACTACCCGACTCTTGCATTTCATGCCAGTCTCACCAACTCGTTTGGTAAAGGGTCTCTTATCCACCTCCTGAGACAGTTTGCCAAGGTACTTTAAAGTATATAATCATTAAGTGTAACGAATGCCCCCAAAAATGGAAGCAAATTTTTACTGTGTACTGTTATGTAAGTGCATTTCCACACTCTCAAAATTATGCGTATGTTAAGTACAATGTGTGTACACTCTCATTCTCAACCGACAGCTCCATAAAGATAAGAAGCAGATCAGCGTTGGTTTCATTGGTTACCCCAACGTGGGCAAGAGCTCCATTATCAACACTCTACGCTCCAAGAAAGTCTGCAAAGTAGCGCCCATCGCTGGGGAAACCAAGGCAAGTATTTTGCTGTGGTTGATAGTGTCTTTGATGTGGTTACTTGTACATGATGTAGGTGTGGCAGTACATCACTCTGATGCGACGTATTTTCCTGATAGATTGTCCGGGGGTAGTCTACCCAGCTGGAGACACAGACACCGAAATTGTGCTCAAGGGTGTGGTGAGTGAGAGCTACCGAATACATCTTTCAGTTTGCATTTTACAGTATAGTCTCCCTAAACTAAAAGTGTTGGCAGTCTAAAACACACCCGTACTCCACTTCACCATTGCAGGTTCGTGTGGAGAACATCAAAGATCCGTATCAGCACATCCCTGCAGTCCTGGAGAGGGTAAAACCTGACTACCTGGTCAAGACCTATCAGGTGACCTCGTGGAGTACCGTCGAAGATTTCCTCGATCAAATGGCCAAACGAATGGGGCGACTATTGAAGGTGAGGGTGGTTACTATGATTTTTACACTGCTGGATTTTTAGATATCCCATACCCCCAGGGAGGAGAGCCGGACGTTAACTCAGTGGCCAAGATCATTCTCAACGACTTTCAGAGAGGAAGACTCCCGTATTTTGTGAAGCCCCCAGGCATGGTACGAAATACAATCTGTATTCTGCAGCAATGTTAATTAACAACAGAATTTGCATGTATGTGTGGGCTGTCTGTAATCAGTGGACTGGACTGACTACTGGACTGGACTTTGACCTGACTATTGCAACACCAACCTTTTCCTCATAACAAGACCACAATAACAAATTAATGATTGTAAAAACTTAACACATGTACATCTAGCTACATTACAAAACACCTACTGTGGCAAGAACAAAAATTAATGCTTGTCTTTAGGTTTGCATGATGGAATTAGCTTTCTGTATAGGAGGACAGGTAACTGGCCTAGCTGGTTGAGACCATGATGCATTCTTGCTTAATTGAACTACAATATTATAGAACTGTTGTTTTTAGGCTCAAACGTAAGTTAAATTGAAAATGGTACATTGATTGTCTGTACATTGTTGTCCGTGGAGAGTGAATATTTGCCATCTTTCATAGTGTACAAAGATCGAGTCTATGCGTGCATGACTCCTGTCGTACTTTCCATGAAGCCGTTGCACATACACACTTATATTTTCTATAAACCACAAACAAGACAGATGAGCATACCCCCCCTGCTATTTGTATCAGATCCGGTCGTAGTAGATACAAAGGATGTTATCCTGTACAAGGAAAATCACTTGAAAAAGGTGCTGTTTCAGGAGGGATTTAAAAAAAGGGCATGAATGTTTAGAGACACACTTGGGAACTGTTTACTCACTGTAGATCTACCTGTAACGTTTCCCGTGTTTGTGTAATTCCCCTACTTTGAGCCTATGTCAATTGTCGTGCAAGCAAGAATGCTGCTTATCATTGTGTTCTTATAATAGTCATGTATAGCTAGATATCTATGTTGTGTTTTTTATGTATTTGTCATTGTGGTCTTGTTATGAGGAAAAGGAATGTAATTGGTGTTGCAATAGTCAGGTCAAAGTCCAGTTCAGTCCAGTAGTCCAGTCCATTGATTACAGACCGCCTGTATGTGTGTTCATAATTATTTCAAGCTGTAATAAAAAGCTTAGTTTTGCTTTTATGAATCAGTCTTTCGTCTTTCTCTATCACAGGAAGATGCCAGCAGCACGAAATCTGCTAGTGCAGAGGCTAAAAGTGCTCCTACAGAAGAAATTTTACCTGCCGATGTTTCCATGACTACTAACGATGCCGTTGATTTGACAGTAGATGATCAAGACTCGCTTCCCAATGAACCTATGAACGATATCTCAATGGAAGAGACCGATAGTGAATTTGATGATACCAAATCAATTGAAATGACCTCTGTACATTGTAAAAACAAGGCAATCGAGCAACCAAATTTGAATGACAAAGAAGCTGAAGGAGATAATGTAGCAGAGATGTTAGGAAACTCACTAGACGATGAATTGATGCAACCTCCATTGTCTTTTGAATCCAATGAATCACTCGTAGATGAAACAGAGGGAGCAGATGCAACCCTGAATTTAATTACAACGACTGCTGTCTTAGTAACTCAAGCCCAACACATTTCCCCTGTTGAAGCAAGTGGACCAGTCCTCCAGCAAGCTTCCATTACTAACGATTCACTAGGCGGCCCCATCTCCCCAATCTATTCTACACTCACTAAGAGCCCTGCTGTCGACACTGTTAGCCCTGGTGATGATTCTATGAGTGAATCTGATGCAGGTGAAGAGATTTCCTATCCCAACGTGTCCCAAGACTTGAGCTCTCTGGAGCTGACCTCAAAGTTTGATCAGGAAGACCTTATTGAGAGCTACACTCGCCTATCAAGCAAGAAAAAATCTTCCAGTACGGCTGTTAAATTCGATGACGTAGCACAAGATTCATTCTACCCTCACTCCAAACTAGGGAAATTGTTGAGAGACATTCCAAGTCCCCCAACGCGAGGGGGGTGGTCATCGCAGGGGGTCCTACCTACGTCCTTACCTGGCACTGATTTGAACCTTCTCATGAACAATGGAGTATCTGGCACCCCTCGAGTGTTTGCATGTGGTGAGGTCGTGACCCCGACAATCCTTCGACCCTCGGCTGTCAAGACAGGCGATATTTTGGACGTAGCCGAAATGGAAACGACAAGGGGAGAAGACGATATATCGAGCAAACTTGGTGGTGATAGTCATTTAGAGGTTGATTTGGATGAGGAAGATAGTGGATCGGATTTTGGTCACCAAGCGGCACCATCGAGTAGTGAAAATTACAGCAGAGTATTACCTGCACGTACAGAGCCCAGTAAACAGCAAGTGGAAGTTGTTATTCCCAATCTACCCATTGAAACGGTACCTTCAACTAAAAGAGCACTCCGTTCAAAATTGTCGAAGTTTCGAAAACCCTCAAAGACACGCAAAGTTGCACAGTCTGAGGTAACCGATTACTCCCCAATTGTGGTTGATCTTCGACCTTCGAGCCTGCCTAAGAGTAAAAAGAGGAATGTGTCAGTTGAACAAGAAGGCGGTCCGTCAGCAAAGAAAATAAAACGTCACTCAATGGGAGGAGAGTCATCAGCTGCTGTTGAGATTGATCTATCTATTTCTGGAGCACAGAAGAAGGGTATGTTTTGTACTTAGCGCTAATTTGATTTAGCCATTTCATGTGTTTGCTTTACATGCAGACAAAGGTTTACATGCAGACAAAGGAAGAAAGAGAACTTTAGCAACAGAACAGGTAATGGTGTCATGCCTCTCATGCATTCAAACACTTCTTTATTACATGTGCAGGTGTTGAATAAGAAATCTTTCAAGACACAGAAAAAAAGGAAAAGTGTATAAACATAATAACTGTACTGATATAAAATTATAGAACTGACCTAATCAAAATTAATATCAATCTATTGTCACTGCACAAAAAAATATTATTGCAATGAAGTCGATCAACATTGTTGTATACATGCATAGAAAAAAAATTTTTACAGAGAATTGAGCACCAAAGTAAGTGCTCATGAACATTGGCCTTGCAAATAGCACAAGCTGCAATAGCAATATCTGAAACAAAAAATTAAAGCACCAATAACTCCACACAAACTGTCCTGTGTCTTGCAGTTCTCAGGAAACTAACCCAGAGCATCACAAGGAGGGGAGCCAGACGGGAACACTTGTAGCAACGGTTTCACTCTCTTGCTAGTGTCTAAGTCAGTATGGGTAGTGTGCAGTGATAATTGCACCTGTGTCCGAGGTGAACAGCTGATCGAGAACATATACCACTGTAAAGAGCAGTGGCCACTGCAAACGACATGCGTTCACTCCAACAATTCATAACCGAGCAAGCATTACCAACACAGGAGAAGGCTATAGTCCAATGAGAAAGAGTTGCGTCCTGGACACAGTTTGCACCCATCTTCTGAGCGAGTGTGTGACGTTTGGGAGTAACGAAGAAGAATAGTTCGATAACAGGCACACGCTTGAGGATTAGTCTAAACAGTTTGCTTCGATGGTTGACTCAGTACAGCAGGTAGAGAACAGCTAGCAGACTGTACAAGATGCAGAACACATCTACAGAGAGTAAATGTACAAGCTGTTTTCAGACTAACTGAGAAATTGTCTTGTTCCTCCTCCATCATGGATTATTGACTGTTGACAAGTTTTTTTATTGACCCTTTTTCAAACCCACTCTTGTAATCTAATCCTAACATAATATCTACAAACACACTCTGTGCAAAAACATAAGAGTGTACATGTATCAACTGCACTCTTATACAAAAAATGACTACCTATGACAAAGGTGTAAATACAGAACGCACAATTAAAAGTTGAGCACCATAATAAGTCACCATGACGACAATGTCCGCTATAGGTGTTTCAAACCTCCACTTCTTCAAAGCCAGCACCAGATCAGATATGTAGAACAAACAAGCCCCAACAGCAGCTGTCAGATTGGGAGTGCTGGGCGTCAACTGAGCTCGAGTTATTGCAGACCATAGCATGGTGGATGTCAGTACACAGTAGAGCAGTGCTAACACGGACATTTTCCAGCTAAACTTTGGGTAGACATAGCAATAGAAAATTGCAGACACAAGACCTATAGCGAGTGCTGTGATGATCTGCTGCTGCTCAAGACCTGTGGAGATCCCCAACAACAGCTGTGCCCCATTGAAAAAGTAGGCGTATATACCTTGTGTCATAGAGAATGAAACGATACCCAGCAAAAACATACTGTCAAAGACGAGATACATGTCACCGAGAAGAGAGAACAAAATGCCCCAAAAAAGGCACCACAGATTATTGAGCGTATTTCCAGGTAATAGAGGTCCCAAACCATTAAAAATGTTGAAAGCGCTGTAGCCAATCAATCCAAGGAGAGTTGCAATGGGGGAACATTTGAGCACCAACTTGAGCAACTTGCTGTTGCTGTGTAATCCCAGCAGTAGGTAGGTCACTGACATAGCAATGTAGACATATTGAATGAGGATAAAATTCTCTGTGGCTTTTCTTTCTTGGTCCATTGCGAGGTCCATTGTATGCTACAGGGCTCCTGTAGTGTGTGCACAATGTGAACATGTGTATATGATGCTTGTTTGCACACATTTATACTGGATTTTGGCACTTGTACTTGTACTTGTATAAATCCTCACCTTTTCACTCTTCTGTTGTGGATCAAAATTAATTAATATCTACATGTACATGTGTATGTCTCTGATAATTAATCTAGCTAGCCCCTCCCATTTTAACCAACTGCTATCCATTGATTCTGCCACTGTGATCTGTTTGCTGCATGCTAGCAAGCAGAAGCTAGCTATGACTGACACCCCTGCTAATCTGGTGGACTGGTACCAGTCTGTAGTCAAGGAGAATGAAGCAACCTTCATTGTCTTTTACAGGGGAATCTGGTGACCTTGGTGCAAGGTGAGTTGAGTGTTGTGTCAGCTAGCTATCTATATCTATGGTCAGACCATAGATTTTAGCTACCTAGATTTTAGCTACCTGCATTCTAATCATGCTTTTTACAGTCTATTATTTTTGTGTGACTGTTTGTTGAGTGCGCATTGTGGAGTATTAACTCTTCCTATGGTCTCAGGAGCACCTTGTCTGGTTCAACGAACTGGTCG
This sequence comes from Halichondria panicea, assembly GCF_963675165.1. Taxonomy (NCBI): domain Eukaryota; kingdom Metazoa; phylum Porifera; class Demospongiae; order Suberitida; family Halichondriidae; genus Halichondria; species Halichondria panicea. Next base: position 7,037,638 of record NC_087378.1, read on the forward strand.
AGGAGCTTCTTGCAAAGAAGGTGGGGGTGTACGGGGTGTGTGCTCAACCTCCCAGCGAGGTGGACCAGATAGTGATGGAGAACAACATTAAATTCAAGGTGAAACTTCTGAAATCGATCGTTATATAAACAGCAACACCCTATTAATATAAAATGGCAATTGCTACCAAATAAATAAAAAGCTATAAATATAACCATAGCTCAAAGATTCCCCCCTCCCATGCACAATGCATGCATACCCAGTGCTGGTCTGATGTGGATCTGACTCTGTCTAACTACCTGAAGGAGCAGGGTGTGATTGAGGTATGCATCACTGGCGGCCCGGGGACTGAGAAGGAGGATCTTTATTTCAAGATACGAGAGTACCCCCATGGCATGAATCAGCCTGCCATCCTACTGGTTAAACCAGATGGGAGTGTGGTGTACTCATGGGCCAGTCGACCCGTCAAGGTCAGCTAATTGCATTGTGATATCGTAATAAGATACAGGATCTACATTTTTGAAATGTCATACTAGTTCCTTGGTATCCTTGAAAGAGTTTATCACCTTGGTATGCTAAGCTGCTACATTGCATGTACCAATCTAGTGTCTTCAGGCTCGCATGGGGCCAGGGTTGTTTTAGTGTCATGCAGTAGTATTCCTTTCCAATTCACCTGTACCTTATGGCTATGTACTTCCTCTTAATTACTGCCCTATAGCTCAAGTATCTAGAATTATACGATATAGGCACATATACATGCAAGCCGAGGGTGAGCTGCCTGTAAGACTCTCGTGCTAGGCTACCTGACCGTACGTGTAATTAATAAAATATGATAGAGACTGTATAATTAACTATTATGACACTTATTATTTACACGCTAACAGCTTGTTACTTTGACAATGAACATGATATTACATGGTTATTCCATACAATCCCCTCACCCTGCAGGAGAACAAAGGCGGAGCTACTGGCAGACCAGAACCAAAAGACGTCTGGGCCCAAGTCAAGGACAAGATTTAGCAGAACTGACAATAAGGCATTATGCTGTACATGTATGTATAATAGTAGCTGTTGTGTCTGTGTAGCTCATGAAGAGAGTGTGACCTAACCAGTCTCGCTGGAGTGCACTTTCTGAGGTTTAATATATCATATCAACAGTTTTAAATAAATAACTTATCGATGACTAATACATGTATGTCACAAAATCACTGAAGAGATACAATGCACCGAAACTGGATGAGCTACTGTACAAGCAAGAGAGCGATGAAGTTATATTATAGCATACTAGACAGTGTTCTGTAGTATGAAATCATTGACGAGTTTGGCACATTTTCTGGGTCGATCCAGTGTCATGGCGTGACCACATCTCTCCACTATCACCACTTGAGCGTGCTCTACCAGTTCAGGCATGATGTTGGCTCCTGATGGATGACACACCTACAAGGGGGAGGGGGGTACATTGTGATGGGAGAAATGCAAAGGGTACAATCATGTTTGATGAAGAGCACACACATCCAGATACATAAGAACAGATTATCTACCGTCGTTAAAAAACAAAAACAAGGTATATACAATTATACGCAAGAGTTGAGATTCTTAGACAAATTCAGAAGCGTTACAGGGTGTACATTCCAAGCTCAAATTGCATCTCAGATAATAACAATTTTTCCTAGGAACGACTCCCAGAATTAAACATTTCCCCCTCCCAGCTAAAAATCCTGTATGAAATCCTGACACTGCACTATGCATTGAGTTATTAACCTGTCTCACAGTGTAGTGGGTGGACATTTTGACTCACCTTATCATTATCGCCCCATAGCACGAGTGTAGGAATGGTAATGTTTTTAGCCATAAGCTGGATAGTCTCTGCTGATATCATTTTTTCGGAGTATTCCAGGTCATGTTGCACTGCATGTATAAACGTGTATGCAATGATAACTGTACAGTTCTATTTTTGTCATGTTACTAAATTTGGACGACCAAAAACCCACAGCTATGCAGACGCCTTTTTATGTGGACAAACCCACGCTTGGAAAGTAGTGATCAATCAAAGAATGTCAACAGTTAATCACCAGATATCACTTAATTCATAGTCCCACTGCTTACAGACCAAACATTCATTGGCAAGAGGATTGACCTCACCCATACTGAAACGTCTTCTACACCTTCAATAATGGACAGAATGTTCCATAGCGCGAGGATTACACAATAAAGAGGTGGTCCTGGCTAACATTTTAATTTACTACGTTTCAAAATGACTCACCCCTTAAGAAGTTAGGATACATCGGCAGCTGTGCCTCGACCAAGGCCTGTCTGAATCTGATGGGAAAGGTGAACTTTGATGAGTCATAGAGGACCATGTCCATCATCTCCTGGAACTCAGCGGCATTGGTAGGCATCACTTTGTTTTCCCCCTTCGCTAGACACTGCAAAAACTCTGTCTTCACTCCTTGAGGGAACTTGTGGGTGACTGCAGGGGTGGTTGTGGTGAGTGGGTTATTGGCTTGCAACACAAATACAAAGTCGGCCTTATAATAAACAAACTCCTTTTAAGTACTTGAGCAAGCACTGTACAAAAAACGCTCTGAATTATATACAACCAACCAAATACAAGTACACAGCACTTCATTACAAGCAAGCTCTTTAGTGCTATAATTATGTGTACAGAAACAATTTATTTGTTTTCCTCCAAGGATGATATCATGCAGAACACACACATTGCATGATATAATCACATTCTTACATGGAGGGCACATGAGTGTGATGCTCTTGAGGTGTTGTGATTTTGAGTGGGAAGAAGCGTAGGTGGCGGTGATGAGGGAACCCAGGGAGCAGCCAATCAGGTTCAAGTTGTGCAGATCCATAGCGGTAATAAACTACAGGAGGAAAGACACATAGGAAAAGGTGAACCACAAAATGACATTGTAGTATTGAAAGTAGAGGATGAGATCACAATCAAGGTGAGCTTGAATAGTTCATAGGGTAGTACCAGTAATGTAATCTCAACATCATAGAACAAGATTATACGGCTTTTTTGCCCATAAATTGTTCTATATTTGGGTATGAATACATAATTATTATTATTAGCTGAAGCTGCAGTTTATCATGACCACACACACACATGTGATGAGCATCACACAGGGCATGTGAACTGTTGCATAATGGAATAGACTCTCAGCTATGATTGAGGGAACTGTTAACTGGCACAATGTGACCTAAGTGGCATTGTGATACCAACACTTACACTAGCACTCATTAACACAAGAAGGGGTCATAAAATTAATGTCTGTATTCATAGAAAACATACTGGAGAGGGTTGTGTAATCCTAATAGTGTAGGTACATAGGTCGGCTAGTTGGAACAATAGTGAAAAACAATTAGTCATTCTTCTACACACAACCAGCTGTACGAATACTCTGTACTCACTTCATGAATCTTATCCGAGAATCCATACGCATCGTACTTTGATCCATCAAAAGAGCTCTCTCCGTGACCAGGCAGATCGACTAGAATAAGTCTCCATTCTTTAGGCAGGTATCGCACCATGGTCATCCACATGATCTTGCTCCCCGTATAGCCGTGAAGGAAAAGGAATGTTCTAGGGTGGCCATCTTCGTCAGTGTGTTGTTCTGATTGTTCCGAGCTGAGGACTGCTTCTTTTTCATAGTAGCAATAAGTGAGGTTGTTGACAGTTTTGTACTTTCTTGTCAGACCAGCTATAAAGTAGCCTCCAAATCTGCACAATTAGAGATAGAGTTTTACCACAATGTACAAGTGCTATCTATTGTGGCTGGTAGTGTGCAGTGTCCATGGCTACGTACATGATCTGAGAGAACACGCCAAAGCTACAAAACACTGTAAGACACTGCACTTACTTGTTGTATCCATGTACCAGTGGAGAGGGATATATGTAATATAAAGCAGCCATTAAAGCAGCTAACGCTGCGGGAGGGACCAAGAAGGGAATCAAAAACTCCATTTCTGAGCAATTTAATTGGCTTTGCACAGCAGCTGAGTAGTTTAGCGACAGCGATTCCTTGTTTCTTGGACTATTAAACTAGCTAAGAGAATACTATACTGATAAGCAATTGCTTGGCTGTGCATATTAAATAGGACTGCACTTGAAAGGATTATTCATTGTAAATTGTGTGGTCAAAAATCTGCTGATCCTAGGTACGTAGGTGACCTCAAGCATAGTTGCCCAAAGACCCCACCCAAGATTGACCTAAAACATGTTGCATTAGAGAATAATTGGGTAATGACATAAATGATGTTTATAACATGACATATGTACAGTCATCAGTTACAAAGTTTGGTGAACAGCCAATTCCAAGTCCTGCATAAACAAAATACACGCATAACACGCACACACAATAAAAGAAAGCACCAAACACTACTCGACATGGTGGTGAGGCAACTGTCTATAACAATATAACAAATTAGACTCACCACTAGTAGTTCAGATCGGTTTGTGGTCATTCTGTGTCTGAACACGATATGCTCAAACGTAGCATGCATCCTCTCCATCTGCTCGCAGCTGGCCTCCTCGGTGGCTACTACTACTCTCTCAAACAGAGCCAACAGTCTCCCTCGTTCTATAATCACATCCACAGCTTCAGTACTCGGTAGTCTTGCATGATGACGTGTACTGTCCACGTCTTGTAATGCGTTCAGTTTAGGTGGAGTCCCTGTCCCCATTTCAACCAAAGCTTCAGCAGCCGTAGTTACAGAGCTTGATTCAACAACTGTAGGGATCTCAGACGATTCTGTGGTGCCATTAGGTAGTGTCGGTGAAGGGGAGTGGTCTTCCCAAGGACGAATGATCTGTCGGCGCACATTTGAGTTTTGTAACGGATGTCTCTTTGAGGCACACATCTTGGCAGGTTCGCTCTGTGAAGTCAGTTCATCTTGAGTTTCTTCTTCGCCGCTTCTCTGTTCATAGTCCATAATGTGATCGTGTGAGGCCCCTCTCTCGTGTTTGACCAGCCTGCTCTTGGATGGACTGTAGTACGGGAACCCTCTCTCCTCTGCCTGGAGGCCTTTCTGCCTGAGGCTGCGTCTGGGGGCATTGTAGAGGTCTGCATGTGGGTCGTCTGACTGGCTTGTAGCGCGTCTTCTTTGAGCATATTTCAATGGGGAAGATTCACTGGGGTCTTCTACAGAAAAGTACAAGCAGCAATGGGTTCAATACTGTATACAGAGACTTCAGTAAAACCACTATGGATGTGAAACACACATACAGAAAAAGTTACATGTAGCTAGTAGCTGTGGGAAGGCAAGGATAATAACAGCTACATCGCTGTTGTTAACATTCGGGGTACAAATAATTATGTGCGGTACAAGTATTATTTCGTCACTCACTTCCTAGTCTTTTATAGGTATCAGCAATTTCTTCACATTGCTACAAGGAAAAACAAAGACAGAGTGACAACTCAGAGCAGTACAAAATGATCTACCTTTTCAAAGTCCTCACTGAGCTCGTGATCAAGGATGGAGTTGGCTGTGTCCTGCAGTGCCAACGCTCTGTGTCGTAATAGTCTGCTCTCAGAGTCATGCTCGGGGTTGTACCTGCGCATGGGGTCATGGGGGTCACAATGATTGGGGCACCATCTTAATTAAGAGGTTACTGCATTTGCACAATGTTAGTGGATATCCAAATAAGCAGGGATTGTGGTTGCTACATTATCTGTACATGCTTGTAAGCTTCTCATAATTAAATAGCTATCAAAATACAACATGCAGTGCAAATAATATTAAGATGCTTACTCTAATGAGTTCATGGTGATATGGTTGACGTCGATCATCCACTGTTTGGGGGTGGTGTAACGATGCTCATCAATCTTTCTCATAATGGTGCTCAGGTCCATCGGCACAGAGATAATCTCGTGGTAGTCAGGCACCTGAGAGGATTCACACAAGCGCTTTAAAATAAAAGCGGTGGTGGTGTACCAACTTGCCTCCTCTGGGTTGACTGGTTTCACAAACTCTTTAAACTTCCTCTCAGCGAGCAGCTTATTGGTTGTATCTCGCAGGAATATTCGCAACTCTCGTAAAACGGCCTCTCGTTGTTTCTCGATCTTTGTCAGCTCCTCATTGGTCAGTTTTCTCGACTGCGGGGACGGGGCAACAGAGAGCTCTTCCAGCACTTCAGCTGTAGGGCCATTGTCACGACACAGTGGAGAGCAAAGATTGGAATAGGAATGCTATCAACACAAACACCAGGGCTGCATCCAGGATTTTGGTCAGGGGGGAAAATTGGGCAAATGAAAAATGTAGGGGGGCATACTCCCCCGGAAAAATTGGATATTTGAAGGCCTTAGATTGATTTTGGTGCAATTTTAGCTCGCAAGTCATTAGAATTAGAATTATAGCAGAACAAATGCCTATTCATAAATCTGCCAAATCCTAGTGGGGGGCCAATTACCCCCCTCGCCCCCCATCCTTAATGCAGCCCTGAACACCCAGACAGTGTAAATACATAGGTCATGGGGTGGGTATACACTGTATCTTGCCTATACCCAAGCAGTTTGTTCAATAGCTAATAGCACTAAAACTAATTCTTGGCAATGGGCAATCAATTTTACTTATAAAACTCATCCAACTAACACTCACTGCTGTACCTGTTGGTGCCCTGGGTGGTGGTGGCGGTGGGAGGAGTGGCTTCTCCAGGAGTACTCGTGAGAAGAACCTCATCCGCTGCTCTCGAGAGGGCGGGGCCAACGTGAACACTTCACTGTTCACCTGAGGGGGAGGGTTATGACTGCATGCTATGTTTTTGTATGGCTACAGCATGAGCACACAGAAAACATGCTCACTTTTGTCTAGTCATTAGTTTAGCAAGGGACTCTGAACTAAACATGTAGGGTGCATGATGCTGACTCTTAAGAAACAGTTTGTTTATGGGTGAAAATAATTATGAGCAAACAAAGATGGCCCCTGTTTTCTAGGGAACGGGTACACACAACCAATGTGCACCTCTCTGAAAAGGTCCTTGAGGAGGGGAGGGAGGTCAGTCCAGGGGCACTCGGTTGTGGCCAGCACTAGGAGTGGTGTGTCCGGGGGGAGGGAGCAGAGAATCGAAAGGAACGTGGCGTGGAATGTCCCCGGGACAATTTCCCACCACGACGAAATCTGAGGCACGTACACCACCGACGGAGCTAGCCTCTTGGCTTCTCGGAATATCTGAGCAGAGGGGGAGAGTTTGTATTAATCATATGGACACCGTAAACATCCTCTAAGCATTACTAATAAACCCTTCTACTATTATGTGTGTACAACTCAACTACAAGGAGGAAGACAGAAATTGAACCCAAGTGGGGGGGGGGGGGGGGGAGGGGGGCATCCCCTCTCCCGTGCCTTACTTGTGTGTACATAAAACTTATTGCAAAATAGTCAAGTTTCTAGCATACACTAATATAATAATTAATACTTACTTGTGCGCAAGCTTCTTCCGGGGTCTTAGTGGACACAGCGAATAGTGCGGGTAGGTCTAGTGTCTGTACTTGAAAGTCCTCAAGAGCATGTAGTATGGCGGGGGCGAGGTGTGAACTTTGACCCATCCCCCCTTGGCCGCAGACAATAAGCCGGGGACGATATACAGGGGGAGTGGCATGTGGGTGGGAGGAGTTACTTAAATAGCGAGTAGATGTAGCAGCAGACATGGCAGTAGCTCTTTCATTGCTTTCGTTCAAGCTGACAGTTGCCACATCACTTGTGGAATTTTCTTCAGCCACTAAAATGCTGTCTCTTTGCGTCTCATCTTCAACGACTTCACTCAGGTCAAAGTAAATGTCTTCTAGATTATCGATCTTGAACAGACTGCTTCTAATAATTTCCTTCTGTCGAGATGACGATCCAGTTTTGCAGGTGCTAGACCTTCTCTTGTCAGCATGACCACTCCAGTTGTTCACACCACTGTGGTTGACTCTATGAAGCTCGGCACTTGTTTCAACCAGGACACTGTTTCTTCTCCCAGCACTCTGAAACATCTCGATATTAGTCTTGAGCTCTTCGCTGCATTTTGCCTCAATTTCCAGCAGTCCTTGAACTTCTTTGCCGGCTTTATTGACCAACTTCCATGCAGGGGGGAAAATGAACCCAACCTGAGCGAGAGCAGATGACAGGGTCTCGAGGTAGAGGGGTCTCATAATCTCGGCGAGGGCTCGACCAGATGAAGCGTCAGAGCGCTGTGCAGTGGGTACAATACTCTTCAGGCTCTTGTAGAAATCGGACGCTTGCACATTAATCGATGAAACGTCGAGGACTAGTTTTTGAGTGGTATTATAGATTTGAGGGTATTTTCGTCTCAATGCGTACAGGGTAGCTTCAGTACAAAGTGCCCTCAGGTCCGCACCGCAGTATCCCACAGTATTGTCCGCCAGCTCGGAGAGGAAGGCGGGCTTTAATTGGGGCTGCCAAAGTCGGGTGTGGATGGAGAGAATATTGAGACGATCCTACAGATAAATAGAGTTATGGTAAATGTGCAAATAAAACAAATCGTTTGTATTTAAAAACCTACAAACAACTAGAGTACTGAAGTGGTAACCCTCGACTGTTTACTTGTAGTATGTATATGCAGCATGGAAGCTGGCTAAGTAGCAAGTAACGTGAGCAATGAAATTCCATCGTTCATGGTACAGGATCACTTTCACCGAGAAAAGGACGCATGTAGAAGCTAGTGGCCAACATGCAAGTTCAAGCTTCTTAGCTTTTTTGCTCGCTTTTATACGACAACAAAGCTTTAACATCGAAATCTGCCATTGTTAAAACTAATAACTATGTTGTGTGAAGGCTATCCATGCTGTAAACGCAGTGCTATGGCATCCAGGTAAGCAGACTCACAAATTACAAACAGACAAACAAACTAAACGACTACTATACCCGCTGGCCCGTGGCACGGCCTCAGGTAATGATATACAGTGTACATGTACACCTTAACTAAGGTAAGACGTACACAACTACCTGAAGCCTATAGGAGTATAGGCCCTGACGAGAATGGCAGCTAATACAATGTACCAACTATGCTTGGATAGCAGTTTTTAGTTTTGCATGTACTTCACGTTCACAACCCACCTCTCTTGAAGGCAAAGGAAATACAAATTCTCGATCAAATCTCCCGGGTCTTCGGAGGGCTGGATCGATTGCATCAATCCGATTGGTTGCTCCAATGACGACTATCTCCCCTCGGTTGTCGAGTCCATCCATGAGTGCGAGGAGCGTGGAGACAATGGACGAGTGGATCTGGTCCTGACGACTGGAACGAACAGGGGCCAACCCGTCAATCTCGTCAAAGAAGATAATGGAGGGACGCATTTGGTATGCCTACGAAAATCATTGTACAATAACATTCTGTTCAGCAAGGCATTTAATTAATAGCAGATATACATGACTGTATAATACAGTGTATGCAGAGTACAGTGTAAATGGTGACTCTATCACACAGACAAGCAAGTGCACATTGTAAGTTACAGTAAGGTTTTCCCTAACCCATTATAGTCAGCATACAACAGACACTCACATGCATGCAGCTGGACGATCAATGTACACACACAAAGATGCTCACCTGATCAAAGAGGAGTCTGAGTTGTCTCTCTGACTCTCCTACCCACTTGCTGAGACAGTCCGCTCCCTTCCTCATGAAGAATGCCACTTTCTTCCCACCCTTGGAGCACTCGTTGGCCAGTGCCCGTGCCATCAGAGTCTTGCCGCATCCTGGGGGGCCAAAGAAAAGGACCCCCCGTGGTGGAGTGATCTTGAATCGCTCAAACACCTCCGGGTATAGGAGGGGGAAGACAATCATTTCCTTGAGGGCACGGATGTGGTGTTTGTGGCCACCCACTAGGTCAAAGGTCACCTCCCTGCAAACATGTTTAAGTGCAAGTTAATAAACTCTGTTCCTCAGAAAAAGCAGCATGAGATCAGCATGCATTCTGTGTCTAGAGGAAAATGAAGTGTCCATAATTATTTTTACCACAACTATACTAATGTATTTACTGTTGGAACTGGGTCTGATTCATTGACAGCAGAAAAGGAAAGCAACAGTATAGAAGTGATCTTCCACCCACCTGTCAATGCTCATGGGGTCGACGTCGGCCAGACTGGCTCCAATGCGGGAACGGTCCCGGATCACACTCCCTGTAGACACGTCCTCAGGGTCAAAGTTCATGGGAAGACAAAGGGAGCGAGCCTTGGCCATACTCCTCTTTTTACGTCTCCTGAACTTGGCCTCATCTGAGTCAGTACCTTCAGGGGAAACCATAGCAGTACCAAGAATGTCCTGACAGTATAATAGTACTGTAGAGTCGGCTCTTACAAAATGTAACTAGTTTTGATGACCAAATTTAAAGGGTGCCCGTTCATATGGTATGCGTCAACAGGCCATAATTTGGGTAAATATTTTGTCAGATTTTAACACATCATTATCTCTAAGCATTCAGAAAATCTTGGACCAACGGAACTAAAGTTATGGCCATTCAACTTATTTAACTAGTCAATTTGTATCTCTATGGTAACATATGGGAAACCATAGCAGCATAGTATGTATCTATGGTAACAGCATCTGAGTCAGTACCTTCAGGGGCAACCATAGCATAGATATATTACATGTACATGTTGTATCTATGGAAACAACAAGTCCAAAACTGGATATACACTACTTACATCACATGTACTGGTAAAAGAAATATAAAATGTACATGCAGACTCAGTGCAATGAAGTTTGGCTTTCAGTTATAATTATAGTGGAGTTTCACTCTCTACCTGATGAAGAGGTTGATGAGTTTCCATGATGCTGAGCTTGTCTCTTCCTGGCTCCATCCACTCTCGGCTTCCGAGGGATGTAAGCAGTGGAGGGGCGTTTGAGATTGCCCCCGCCTCTTTGTCTCCGACGAGTCTTAGGAGGCGTGTCATCCTCCACCACCTGGGAACAGTGACAGATAGATATAAAAATAGGAAGTGGGATAAGAGGCACAGATGAGTAGTAAGTTTCAAGCATTAAAGCGGCAGATTTTTAAACAGCATTATTTTAAAGGCAATTCAAACTCTAGTTTTGGTTGCTCAAAAATAGTTAACTCCCCTACAATAATGGATAAATGTTCTATGCAAAAGTACTTCGTGATTCTAGATCTAGTGCCTTCATGAAACCTGTTTATAGCAGTAACATACATGCTGCTGATGCACATAGCATGCCCCGTGTGTACCTGCAAGACTGGCTGGTACTGGTAGATGACTGGCCTCCTCTTGCGGAGGTAGTAGCCGACCTCCCCTTCTCCCTCAGACTGCTCATCATCACTCTCCCCCTCCTCCTCCTCTTTGCCAGACTCGTCGCCATTGCTTCCCGTTCCTGTGCCTGTGTGTGAGGAGGGAGGGGGTCATTGACTCAAGTTACAATGTACATGCAGTATCATTAAGTTGGCTTCATAATTATTATTATTAGAGTTCAAAATCGGAAATTTCCCCATGGCAATGGTTTTGGCTAATAAAACACACGAAAAAATTTATTACCGGCCAATGCGATATATAAAGAATAGTTTTCATTTGAAATTAGACAAACAAAACCAAGTTATTATACCTTCATGTTCTTGTTTTTCTTTGTTTTCATCTTCCTCTCCTTTCTTGCCTTCACTACCAGAGCTCTTCCCTCCACTGGCTCCACCACCACCCTCACTAGCCTCACCACCTCCGTCTTTCTCACCATGATGATGTCGACTACTCCGACGAAGATCTCTCCGAGGAGAAAGCAACTTTTCATAAGGATCCATCCAATCCTACAATCAACAGAGGTCACTCAATACCAATAAACCAACCAGACATATACTTGGGACAGATACAATTCTTGCACCATAAGTTTTAAGAAGCTGGGATTATATTTTAGCTTGACCACCATGCACATACTATGGTACAGGCAAACTAAAAGTCCAACACTCTCACCTCAGTCTCATAAAGGGGAAAGGCTTGTTGCCCTTCGATCTGTTTCAACATGTCTGCCGTGTTCAGGGTTGCAAAAATGAGTCTCTTTTCTCGCGTGCTCCTTCTCACGGGGAAATCCTCCTTGCCACGCCTCCTGGGGAATTCCCCACTGCTGTGTCTCCGCTGCTTGTTCTGAAGAGGGTGCTTTTTCGTAGAATACCTGTGGGATAACTGTCAAATCATATACCATTTGTATACATGTATAATTATGCACTGTAATAATTATTGCCAATTAAGCATTTGTAGTTAATGTAATTACAGCGCCACCATAATTTAAGTGCCAACTCAGACAGAAGGAAATTTTTTGGGTATTAAAAAAGCGGGTTACTAGTTATTAAATTTTTCTGGCGCTTAAAAAAAGCCATGCCAAGCCAGCTACCTTTACTTTTCAGCCTATAACAAACAGCTGTACTGTATAACTGTTTTCTAGATACAGCTGTAAAATACAGAGACCAAAAATCGAACCGTAGATCCACCTGCGTATCAAGAGTTGCACTCGGCACTCAACACTCGACTAGCTGTAGCGCATAACTAAGCGCCACCATAATTTAAGCACCAGCTCAGATTGAACACAACTTTTTAGGTTCTAAAAGTGCGCCACTCTGAAGTGTAATTATTTTTTTACTGGCGCTACAATTACATCAACTAAGATGAAAATGAAAATGCTGTATAAAACTTGGTAGGTTTTCCAGTAATAAAAGTGGTGTGAGAGCAACCTTGCCTTTGTTTTGGCCTGCTACGCCCACGTTTGGAAGCTACAATAATGTCCTCTTCTTCATCGCTATACTCATCGTCTGCCTGCTCTATTTTGATCCTCTTAGCCCTCCTCAGACCATCAGTGAGCCCCGTGTCAACCTCCTCCTCCTCCAGCGAATCTCGCTTGCGATTAGTGGTGTCGTCTTGACTCATCAGCGACTGATTTACAGCATTCCTATATACAGGGGGAGGGGCAATAGTACGTAGTGTGTACGTGTGCTAGTAGAACTCTGATAGAGCTATAGAAATTACCGTAGTGAGCGTCGAACAGACAGAGAGCTGTCCATATCAGTACCTTCACTCATCCTGCATAATACACACAAGTGCACGTTCCTATAAAGTATTTTCAGTGGGTTGACTCATAGATACTATAAATTATATGGTTGACTTCTAATTATTGATCACCCGGCGGGACAAAACACAAGTTAACTTCGTTCCTAGCAGCTAGGTCAACTTACTTTATCTTGGCTCCCTCCAACTGTCAAGTCACTAGCAGCTTACAAATACACTGCGAAGAGTTTATCAGGGCGGCAGCACCAAATGAGGTCGCCACAATTTACATTTCCCGGGAACATAAACGATCTTTACCATACCGACAATGACATTAATTTTTTGTAGAGAACTCTTTTCTAGCCAACATGTTTAGTTTGTCTACCAGTAGCTATTAATGTTCCATCACTTTTCTTTACAATATCCACAGTGGCAAATGCCAATGTCTTTCCGTACTTTAAACATTCAGATCTTAGCTCCAGCACATCCCCAACTCTAGCTGCCTTCAAATACCTGCAACAAACAAAACATTCGAATTCTGATCAATGCGAATACAGCTTAACCTACGATATATTAAGGTCAACACTAACTCCAGGCAGCTGTCCATCTACCGTCATCAGTGAGAGGGTGGTTATCTGGTCCACAAGGCTGGCCGTTACTCCTCCATGCATGGCACCGACTGCATTCAAGTCACCCTCCTCTACAGTCTTCTCACAGACAATTTTGCCAGGGGATGCAGCAGTCACCTGTACCTGGGAAATGAATTACAAATGGACATCAAATTAATTTTGGTTGTGTACAGTTATTGACAGACAACACACATAAACAGTAATTTACATTTTTGATGATTCTGCTATCAAATGATTTACTCTCAAGCAGAAATTGTATCATCCTCTGACAACTCCTTAGTGCAGCCATTCTTGTATCTGGTAAAGATCGTCAACGACGCAGCTTATGGTGCTTGATAATACGCCGCGGTATGTAATCAATGAGCCTGAGTGAGCATCAAAATTTGATGACTTAATAGGTGCCACTAATATGATTTGTTAGTCTGCCTGTTGCTATCAATGTTCCATCACTTTTCCTCAGAATGTCCACAGTTGTAAATGCTAATGACTTTCCAAACTTCAAACATTCTGATCTTATCTCCAGCAAATCACCAGCCTTAGCTCCATTCAAGTATCTACACAAAGTCAATGTAATAATAAAAACCTAAACTAAAAAACCTAAACTTACGAGACATTGAGATCAACGCTGACTCCAGGCAGCTGCCCTTCTTTTGTCATCACAGCAATTGCTGTTATTTGGTCAACCAAGGTAGCTGTGAATCCACCATGCATGCCTCCATTCCTGTTCAAGTGATCCTTTTCTACAGTCACTTCACACACCACCTTGCCATGAGATGCTGCTGTCACCTGAACCTACAATCATTGCACCTAGGGTCGTATGCCAATTTGTATATAATGTAGTTCTTCTAATTACAGCACCACAAAAATTTATTGTGGTTCCACTGTATTATAAACGGGTACTAATTTTAGCAAATTTTAAATTAAGTACCCGCTAATAACAAAACGCATTTTATGAAAAATGATTTCTTTTTTCTAATGAAAATGTACTTTTGAGAATATGCTAAGCGAGTTAGCCTTTTTTCATCTGAACTTTCCGTTCAACCTTAAAACTCATACATGTGCTTGTACATATTTTGACAAATAATTGTGGCAATGAATATTTGCTACAAATCCGCCAAAATTAGTACCCTAAAAAGAGAAAATCTGAAAACGCTAAAATTACTACCTGTCTATAATATTATACGTTGAGTAACTATAGCTGTTTCTACGGAGTTACCGGTATCAGAATAATATTATCAATTGCTCGTATTATAAGCGCAAGCAATGATGATTTAGATATACTTGACACTCAATCAGAGTAAAATGTGGACTTGGCGCTTCTAATAATTAAGGTGGTGCTGTAATTAGAAGAGAGACGGTAGTTTCAGCCCCGATTAAAATTGACCTAGTGTTCAAATAGAAAATATTCAGGGCTGGTGCGCGACTATATATACTTTTTATGCGTGTGGATCTACCATAAGCAAATGCTTACATTCTTCATCACATTTTCAAAGGTTTTACTATCACTCATCATCTTGAATAACTTCTGACAACTCTTCAGCAGGGAATTTGAGCAAGCCATGGCCTGAAATCGAAGGCCAGCTAGTACAGTGTAGTCTTCTATGAATAAACTGCTTCTTTGATCTTTGATTGAATGATCCTTTACCCATTAGTAACTAGAAGTCATGGAGACTCTAAGCACAGTGATTCTACTTATAATTCTCTCAGTCTGCTCCAGTGTGCAGTGTCAAGAACATCTATTCAACACTAGGAGAACTCTGTCCATTCTAATCATCTCCAATCCATTTCCTGGGCACCTAATGCCTCCATCTATTCTTGGTGAGGAACTAGTGAGAAGAGGGCACAATGTAACTCTATGCACAACACCTATGTCTGGCTCTAATCTGGCCCAAAAACTGACTGATAATGCAAGAATGAAATTCATCAATGCTGGCGATGGTTATTTAACGTACTATGATTTTCAGAGAGTTTTTGCAGCCGCAGGAATTGGGAACAGTACAGAAAGTGATCGATGGAAAGTGTTTAACATTCACCCGGACACTTCAATCAGGATGGGAAAGTTTCTAGATCGAGACAATCTAACAGACTATGATCTAATTGTTGCTACGGAGAAGCTTGCACCTGTGTTGGCTTGTCTAAGCAAAAGATGGAATATTTCAGGTATTGTTTTGGGAACTACTCATCAGCATCAACTTCATCTACTGCCCGAGTGGTCTTTTCCACCTTTCTATGCAAACAAACGAGGAAGGATACGCATTTCTGATGATATGACATTCAGTGAGAGAATGCGAGCATTTCTATTTGTTGAATACAACAGACTTTACAGTCGATTCTACAAAAGTCGCTACGAATTTGTGTGTTCAGATCCAGTGGTTGATTACTCCTACATGAATGGTTACCTTGGTGTTCGTGCTCCCCACATTATTCCAACAGCTATTGGTTTTGAGTACCCAAGAACGTTATCTCCTCTCACTCACTATGTTGGTCCACTGCTCAGTAAGCAAAAGAAAGAATTATCAAGTGACATGCGTAAGTGGTTAGACTCCAAACCGCGAGCAGGTGTGATAATGATCAGTATGGGCTCGTTAGCTCACCTTACACGAGAACAAGGCAAAATAATTGTAGATGCTATCAGTTCAACCAATTACAGTGTGGTGTGGAGTTTACGGGAACAAAACCGTGACATTTTAGAAGGACTTGCAATAGACAGTGACCGATTTTTCTTATCACCTTGGCTACCACAGGTAGCAGTGCTCAACCACTCTGCTATTGGGTTGGCTATTCTACACGGTGGAATGAATGGAGTACATGAAGCCATTGCTTATGGAGTGCCAATCATTGTGATTCCGTTCTGGAACGATCAAGGGGACGTTGGTGCCAGACTGCAACACAGTGGAGCTGGAATTCAAATCCTTCGACACCACCTGTCAACTGGTACTATTCTGGCTGCTATTCTGCAAATACAAAGAGGTGAGAAAGTTGCTTTTAGCTTTGTTTTTATTGTTTCCTTTGTACCCAGGTAGCTTGGATGCTGGCCTGGCTCGCCTGCAGAGAATATTCGTAAGAGCAGGAGGAGTGGAGAGAGCTGCTGATTTGGTGGAGCACTACTGGGAGGTTGGCTACTCTCATCTTGTCCCCTCTTATGCTACATACAACTGGAGCTGGGTGCAGTACTACAATACTGATGTCAAGGCATTGCTCATATTATCTGTGGTGTTATCAATTATTTTTGTGAATAGAATAGTTTTTTGTTCAACTTCAAAACAAAAACACAATTAAAACTAGTTTATAGTTCCGCTACTACTAAAATTGATATTCTTTGCTTGTTTGTTGGGATGGGTCTCTGGGAACTCATGACATGAGTCATGTATAACCGGGTAACTGTTGACAGTAAACTTCTCTGGATAGATGCTCCCTTCCCCATACTAAGATTGTACATGTAGTCATAGGTGTCTTCAAATCTGGTATATATAGGAAGTATTATACATTGTTTGTGCTGCATGGTGACAGTTGTGTCAGACTCGTGTGTGTGCAAGAGTTATTTTATAGCATAAGTTTACATATGATATGCCGCCTGTACAGGCAAAAAAACGACAGTACGTAGTCGTGCATGCTAATTACCTGTCAAACATATCATTCACAACATCTTCAAAGCTTGCCAGAGGTTGGAATGGTTTGTCTCCTTCTTTAAACCAGCTTTGCCTTTGGGTGTGTTTTACTTCAAGTTCAATGTGAAATATTTCAATTTGTCGTTTCCATTGTGTAAACTTTAACGAACGTCACTTCAAAACTATCCTTCAGACTAGCTTCAATAGTTTCAACTTGCCAGTTTGACAATTGGTGTTCTTGACTACTGCAATCCATGTATTATAGAGAAGTGTGCGCACTGCTTCACTATCATCACCCCGCAAGTATCGCATGACAGACGTATATGATCCAAATCGATCCAGAGTGTAACTCATTACCACCTCAAAATCATGCAAGAACAAATTGGAAGCGACAAAAGCATTAATTTGTTCTTCTGGCTAATTCAGATTGGGGGTTTGGGATTCGAATACAGTTGTCGACGACATCTGCAAATGTCATTGCAAAGTAGGTCTAGTAGGGAATTAACTGCATTCTCTTGCGCACTGGAACTGTTTCGTCTGAGCAAAGAAGTTGTGCCGGGAAATTGTTTCCCTTCTCTGATAACATCAATGACATCTTGAAATAACTTCCTCATTACAATGACCTTGGAAAACAGCTGCATCTCAATTTCCACTTACTCCAACTGTGCATCTCATTTGCTCAATTTGGCCGTGGAGTATACAAAGCATCATTGTAAATCGAGTTCCATACACGACACTACGCCTTCCTCATCAGTGCACATGCTAAAAGATCTATTGAGCCAGCACACCAAGAACAATGGCTAGTTGTAGGAGATGTGAGAGCCCCATTTTTCTACCTCTAAACAGTGTGTATTTTCCCACTACATGTAGACTAGATCATACTCTGCTCACTGTAAAGTCTACTGCGCATGCTCAGACTATAATTATAGTAAAGTTATGCAATAAATTTCACTGCATGCTTTTCATCCATGATTCACATTTATGATTCATTTTACGCTTCTCAAATGTCAGTCTTGATTCACAGCTGTTACTAAACCTCTTTTTTCTGAGATAGGGGCTGTGCATCCATTCACTCCATTCACTGTAGCTCCTTTCGAGTGACGTTTTCTCATTCGGTACAGGCTTTATAGATCTGTTCCATACCCATGGCTTTTGGACCTTTTCAACAGGTGGAAATTTGTACATACTAGAAGATGACTTCTTTGTATTATCGTTATTATTTGTCTGTGTAGACGTACCCGTTACAGGCACACTACCTGGTGATCTACACAAAAAGCTTGGCATCCAGAGAAATCCATTTGGGTCACAGAATGCTCCTTTCTTGTATGAATATGGTAGAGATGATTTTAATCTTGTTAATGGTTGGCTTTGCGAGATTCGTACCTTACAACAGCTTGTTTTTGAGTGGTACTGAAGTGTTTCATTGACACTCAATGGAAAATATCCCTGGAGGTAAGATGCACTATAAATTCTCCTTGAATTGCTTTCTTGTTTCTCTTCAGTACTCAAATCCCTAGAAAAGGATTCTTGTTCTTTACTGCACATTATTCTGTATGTTGGCTGTTGTCTTGATTTATGGTGAGGTGTGGAATCCTTGTTTTAACTTATTAGCACAAAATCAATAATTAGAGCCAATTTGTAATTTGAGATAGAGATACAAAATTTGTTACTTATAATAGCTAGATCTAGCTAAAGTATTTAATTATTGTATCTAGATCTACCTTTGAGGAAGCTGTGCCTGTGGTCATACTATCGGCTCATAGCAACTGACATTCAAAACGTGAAATCTTTGTCTTTACAAGACAAGACTGAATGGGAATAGCAGCCTCAATGGAAGGAAGCCATCAAAGTTGCCATTCGCTGCAACCACCAGCGAGCCCCACCTCCCTACAAAAGCAGCTGAATAATTTCTTCATGAAGCTTATTGGGTAGGTTAAATTGCTGTCTGGCACTCTAGATACCTTTCCTACAGCTCAGCACTCTCCGATGATCCACACAAGGATGCATTCCAAATTGTAGAGGTACAGTAAAGTAGATCTAGATATCCACTCATATAATTATTGTAATTTGCAGACAGCAATAAAGGAGCTCCTTGATGCTGACAGGGCTTCACTTTTCCTCCTTGATAAACAAACTCAAGAGCTGCACGCTTGTATATTCAGCGTGACCAATGAAGAATCAGCTGACGTTAATACTGTGCATTTAGACCAAGACCCAACAACCCCATCACATATAGAAGACCATATTTCAAACCTTGGAAAGAAACCACTTGACATTGTTTCATATAGAGGGAAACGCGTGAGGTATGTCAATTTTAATGCATGCAAGTACAGTACCACAGAATGTGATGATCATACAGCCTCCCTATGAGCAAGGGGGTCATTGGATTCGTAGCAAGGACAGGCAATTTTTTGAATGTCAAGAATACAAAGAAAAATGAGTACTTTTGTAGTGAAATCGATAAATTCACTGGATACAAGACAGAAACATTGCTCTGTGTTCCTCTAATTGTGGATGGAAGGTAAGTAATTAGCAAGGGTAGATCATGCAGTATACTAGTGTGACTTGAATCTTTATAGGGTGATGGGGGTTCTTGAAGCACTCAACAAAAAAAGAGGGCACTTCTCAAAGATAGACGAGCAGATTATTCAATCCGTTGCCCTCGTTTGCGGTCTGTATTTGAGTCACTCACATCTGAAGAGGGAATGCAAAAGATTAGAGACCAAGTGCAAGGTACTTCCTATAATACTCGTAATCCACAAGTACACTATATACATGCATACACACAGGTTGCTAATGAGCTACTGCAATACCACAGAGTGTGTTCTGTACAACATTTAAAGGAGGTAGAAGAAATACCAAGAGCATTAATTCAACAACACAACATTGATAGGTACATGCTAGATACAACTGTCTATTATCGATGGCTTCAACCACTCGTACCCATTCAGTTTTTTCTGTGACACTGATCTCATCCCTGGCGATATTAAGGCTCACCTGCTTGTCAAAATGGTGTCCAACCTTGTTGACAGCTCTCTATTCAACTCTCAACAACTTCTCAAGTTTGCCTTAACAGTATCTAAGAACTATCGATCCAACCCATACCACAACTGGGACCATGCGTTCCATGTGGCGCATTGTATGTACTGCATCCTGAAAGGTGCCCCAGGCTATTTCAACAGTGTGGAGGTGAGCTACATAATATGGAATTGTACGGAATTCATAATTATCTTTACAGAAATTGTCGCTTGTGCTTGCTTGTCTTTGCCACGATCTTGACCACCGTGCTCTCAATAATTGCTACATGGCGTCCACCAACCACCCTCTCTCACAACTCTACTCTACCTCAACACTGGAGAACCACCACTTCAGTCAAACCATTGAGCTGCTACAACTGGACGGACTCAATGTGTTCACACTGTTAGCAGAGTCACAGTACAAAGAAGTACGTTGCCTCAAATTATGCTAATGCTATAATTATATACCACACATGCACAGGCTTTTGAGATCACACAGAAGGCAATACTGGCCACAGACCTTGTTAATTTCTTCAAGAATAGATCTGCGCTGGCTAATGTATTGGACTCTAAAAGTTTCAGCTGGGAGATTCCTCGACACAAGTAATAATTGCATGGCTAACGTTGTTTTGCACCCATTACCTGTATGTGTATGTATACATGTATAGAGATCTTGTCAGATGTCTAATGATGACTGTGAGTGATGTGTGCTCTTCTTGCAAACCTTGGGACATTCATGTCAAGAATGTCACGAGTTTATTCCAAGAGTTTCATGTACAGGTGAACGAGCATGCATGTAGTAACATAAACAATGGATAAGTATGCTCGCAGGGAGATATGGAAAAAGCTCAAGGATTGAGCCCAACTGAAATGGTGGACAGAAATTTCAAGTACAAGCTACCAAGCATTCAAGTAAGTACTGAAACGTGTATAAATAATTATTTCAATCATGCTGTATGTCCCAAAGGTTGGTTTCATCAAGGGTATTACTGAGCCTTGCTGTCAGTTGCTAAGCACTGTAATGCCTCATGTCGATTTCCTACTGCAAGCCGCAAAGTAAGCCCCTTAAGAATTCCCATGCAGGACAATTATGGCACCATGTTTACACAGGTCAAACAAGGAAATGTGGCAAGATATTGCTGACAAAAAGACTGAATTACCAACATCATTAAAAGATTAAAAACAAGAGACAACTACTGCTAGCAGCATAAAAACACACACACTAATCAACTGTAAAATGATTCATAATTTTATACTATCATGCTAAGTCATTTTGAAAAGTCCTACAATACTAAGTTTAGACAATAAGGGCACCGTCATAATCGTCCTCAAATCCAGACTCTTCCCCATCTCTGTTGACATCTGCCACTTTTGAAAAGTTCCGCATGTTCAGCCTACTCCTCATTTTCTCTAGACTACACCTGAGCACTGATTGTAGACTGTCTGGGTCGTCTGCTTGAAAATCAGTCATGTTTTTGGTTTCCACATGGCGTAATGTGTTTCGTCTGAATGTGTTGATCTCAAAGAGTAGCTGCCCTTTATTCTTTGTGGAAGGAGGTTTCGGGAGAGTCTTGCTTGACGAGCCAACCGGTCGAAGGAAAATCCCACGCTTCAACTCTTCAGCGATGGAGCTAGCATTACCACTCGAAGAACCTGGCGCAGCGGAAGACTTGAGTGCCACACCTTTGAGCAGCTCATCCTGTAGAGACATTCCAGGGAGTGGCTGTGCACCCATTTTCTTGAGAGTATCCATAGCCGAGGGTGGCGGTGGCGGTGGTGGTGGCGGTGGTGCAATGGGTGGTGGAGGGGGAACGGCACTGCTATCAGGACCAGGTTCAAGGACCTCTCCAAAGGAGAAGGTTGACTCTGTACCACTCTCGCGATGGGTTGGTGGTGGTCGTGGTTCACTTGACATGCCCACGGAATCTTGGCCCACACTTGCTGTCATTGATTTTGAAAGCTGGACCACGGAAGTGTCATCTCCAACATGAGAGATGTGTCGAAAATTGGAGGGTTCAGAAATAGTGAGTGGGCTGTTTGATCGAGATCCTGATTTCCTTCTCAAAGTGTTTCGGCGAAATATACCAGGAGAGTCGACATCTTCAGTACCACCAGCATCTGTTTTTGCATCTTCTTGTTCAATCATAACCCATTCATTGTCGCCATTTGGATCGCTTTCACCTTCAATGGAGGACTGGGATAGTTTAATTCGTTTGGGAATACTGCCTTCATCAGGTTTGGGTGTGAGGAGATTTGGAACGACTAGAGAAATTAAAGATGTGATTTTCCCAGCAATAGCCTCGTCTGAAAAACTTAGTCCAAAGTAGGTTCCATTGTGAATGCCAATTACAGTGAAGTATTCGCTAGTTTGTACAAGTTGTGTCGTGCTGCTGATTGTGATTTCGTGTCCAGGTAAGTTTTCATCAAAGTCTGAAATGCAGAGTGTAACTTTTGACTTGGTTGCCAATACAGTAGGAATTCCATAACCAACCACGGTCCAGTCTGCATCGGGTGTCTGGCCATCGGTTTCATCGTTATTTTGTTTTGGATTGTGCTGATATACAGTTGCAATCGTTTTGAATAGGACGACAAGACCTTCATCACTGTTACACAGTTTGGAAATGATGTCTTGTCGTATCGTATCCTCGGCTTTGGAGGCTGACATTTTGGCCAATTCTGCAGTGGAAAAAAGTGTAACTAGTTAATAATACAGTGTCATTATATGCAGTGTCACATTATAATTATATATAAACAGATGATTAGGTGCAAACAGAAGTACTACAATGTATATAATTGGCTACGTACCTGTACTGTACTGTGTCCACAGCGACTGCTTTCTTTTTCAGTTGTTTCCTCACGAGATTTTCATGTGATAACCACGTGTCCATAGTATTTTTGTGTGTGAAGCAACCACCAAAAGCTGTTTTAGAAGGTCGTCTGGAAGCGTCTTCTCTCCTCTACTCGTTCGTCTTGTGGAGCCGGTGATTGTGATGGCAGTAAACGTGTTTTCAACTTCTGCTACCACTGAGAACCTCAGTCGACATGACATGTTAGCTTGGATCAATGGCACCTTGCAGTGTAATTATACAAAAATTGAGGAGCTCTCCTCAGGTACATATATACCTCTGACTATAAACACTATTTTTAAGCCATCCGACGTTAGACATATACATTACCAGTCTGTGGCTAGTCAATTTACTGAAGAGACAATTTCCTGGTGAAGGGGGTGTGGGTGGTTTGGTAGCATCGAACATTTGGCAAAGAGGGGGGTGTTGGTTGTTTAATACGGAATGTAGTTGTGTTGAGGGGTGTGGGTGGGTTGCTATGGGATTTAGTTGCATTGAAGGGGGGGGGGGTGGGTTGGTTGGTTCTGATCTGTGTGTATTACATTGTTGCTTTTCCAGGTGCTGCCTATTGTCAGTTTATGGACATGCTCTTTCCGGGTAAGTATGCTCGATTCACATAATTATTATTCACTTTCCTTAATGACTGCCACAGGGTGTTTGTCGTTGAAGAAAGTCAAATTCGCCACCAGACAGGAGCACGAATACATAAGCAACTACAAAATTGCTCAAAACTCTTTCAAGAAAGTTGGTGTTGACAAGGTATGTGATAAGGTGCTAGAGTGATTTTTTCCATACACATACGTGATGACGTATAATTATTATTATGTACATGTTCTGATACTACTTACGTTATGATGGTCATGCATGATGATCGAATGTGCTTACTTACGCTATTCTTTATTCTACAGATTGTTCCCGTTGAGAAGCTGGTAAAGGGTAAATTTCAAGATAATTTCGAGTTTATCCAATGGTTCAAGAAGTTTTTTGATGCCAACTACGATGGCAGTGAGTATGATGCTGCTGCAGCAAGAGATGGTCAACCATTGGCCACTGGGAATGCAGTTAACCAAATGAAAAAGGCTACCAGTAAGTCAACTATTGGGCTAGTAACAAACTATTGTATCTCGTAATCGTAGTCTAGAACGTAGCATCAATGTTGAATTAATTTTGTTGTTTTATAAGGGCCAATTTTTGGGCAGGAAAGGGCTTTGTGATAACTTTGGTACAGACTATTAAACATGCATATTGTAGTAGGCGGGGTCAGGAATTGCAATTAATCATGTCACCATTTTTAGGGCACTCGTGCTAACTATAATTATTGCAGCGCCTAGCAAATTTGGAGCAGCTAAGCCTGTTGGTGTAAGAAAAGTGCCCTCAAAGATCCAAACAACCAGACCTGCGGCAGCAACTAGGGCTCCTGTCAAGACAACTGTCGCTAAGCCTTCAACAAAGCCTGCTGCTCGACCCGTGGGCTCAGGAGGGGGAGCACAGGCACCAGGAGTCAGTAGTGCAAAGTTGAAGGCTGCTGAGGCTACGATTAAAGACTTAGAAGCTCGAGTGAGAAATACTTCAGTACATGCGATAAAGTGTGCCGTAAAGTCACTTTACCTAACCTTGCACGTACATGTACTGTGTGTGTTAATTTTATACTGTTGCAGGTAGGGGAATTGGAGGTGAGTGTGAGTGGACTGGAAACAGAGAGGGACTTCTACTTTGGCAAGTTGAGAGATATAGAGAACACTTGTCAGGAGAACGAGTATGATGATAATCCTTTGGTAAAACCTCTGCTGGATATCATGTATGCCACCCAGGTATGTCAGCATTGTACATACTTTTTCTTGTAGTGTGTTGAAAAGTTCTGTGTTGGGCCAAAAAACCCAATAACGAAACAAAAGGCTTATTTACCATTTTCCAGTGCGTATAACCAAGGGCGTATACAGAGAAGAGGGTATGCAACTCACTATGTATCCTACGTACTCATCCGACTTCGTATCAGAGACCGGATATGCTAAAAATAGAATCCAGTATACGGATGTGAACAAGTGGGCGGTGTTGTTTACGGAGTTATAATTATGGGCGTGTACATCAGAGCTGCCTAGCTAGCTAGCTAACAGTGCAGTAAAATTTTAGAGAAGTGTCATGACCAGTCCTAGTCCAGCCAGGTCCAAGACAACCCCTTCGAGCATGAAGTTGAGTGCTGGGCGCATTGTTAAGAAGTACCAGAGACTCAGGAAGACAGATTATTGTACCTAGGTTTCATCTTCTTGGAGTTGCAACTGTTGGATGGTTTGCCTTTGCCTTTGACACTGCTAGTACAAGCCATACTGCTGCTGAGAACTAGTTTTACTATGCTGCAATCGAGCTAGCTAGCTGGCACAGATATAAAAATACTTTGATTTACCTTGTGCGGTCAAAGGTTACGCGTGGGCGTTTTTGTGGGCAGTTCTAAAAATAGCTCAATACGAAGTCGGATGATTCTGAGAATGGGGCGAGTTGCATGCCCTCTTCTCTGTATACGCCCTTGGTATAACTTATGATTTGTTAGGGAACTTTCTGTATTAAAGGAAATATGCGCCTCGTAATCAATCACCACCCTCTACCACAGGATGGGTTTGAAAACCCTGACGAGGAGCCAGAATTAGTTGAACCCCTTGAGGATCCACAGTATGAAGATCAGCTGTATGAAGATCCCCAGTACCAAGATCCCCAGTACCAAGATCCGCAGTACGAAGACGAGCAAGGCTATGCAGCGGAGGAGTATAACTATGAGGATGAACAAGAGGAATATTAGGGTTGCATTATTATAAACAAACTCTCATTATACTGTGTGTTCTCGATCCCACTGTGTTTGCACTTATAGACTGTTGTACTATAGAGTTCTATAGCCTCTTATAATTAGCCGCGACAATAAAAACTGGTGCGAGTGGTGGTCATAGGTCATTTGAGAGGTGCCACGCCCATAAACCTAATTGGCATTGGTGCAGGAGAAAGTCACATTGCTGTTGGATCTAGACTTACTAGACCGTCCAAGGTGCTAAAGCATAGATAGTAAAGATGTCCAGTAACGAAGAGCCACAAGTGACTCCTCAGGAGACAGAGGAGCAAGAAGAAACATGCCCATGTGAGTGCAAAAGCATGCTGTGGAGATACCTCCACGTCTCCAGGTGTTCATACAACCCACATGTTGCATTCTGGTCCATAATCTTCTCTCTCTGCCTGCCCAGTGTCAAGCAATGCTCCCCAGACTGAGTACGGGACAGCTCCAGCTGCTGAGGTTGCTACTAGTCAGACTCCTGAAGACCTGATTGCCTGGTGGAACTCTGCCATCAAGGACTACGATGCCATGTTCATCATCTACTACCGTGGGGTCTGGTGACCCTACTGTAAGGTGAGCAGGGGAGAGGGGTAGCATTAATACAACCTATACGATATATGCAACTGTACTGTATTTATAAATTTGTGATATGAGAGGTGAAGCAATTTGTGTTAAATTTACGGCTAGATAAACAAGGTGGTTTTGTACCCAGTAACACAATGGCTGCTCCAAGGTTCCAGTAGTACATGTAGTGTGTGACAAACTGGTTGTACGACTACAGCTTATTACACAAGAGGTGTGTACCTTATTCATTGCGGTTATAATTATTAGTTTTGCTAATGAGTTATTATATAATAGTGCACAATGGATGCATGCCCTGACTTCCTGTGAAGACATTATCTCCACTGTCCAGATATCCTTTTTGCTCCTTTGTCTGCTGACTGTATACTGCATGCACATATCTGTTAGGCAGATCTTTTATATATTTATAGGTCAGCTATTTTAGCTCTCCTTTGTACTAATTATAGACATTAGTAATTCTAGTATTTTACTCAATTTTTCCAGGCAGTTAATCATCAGTTATTTTTTGATCTGTGTGTATTCTCCTCATGTGATGTGATACCCGGGTAACCCCTTGTCAACAAAACACCTTACCCTCCTCCCCCCTCCTCTGCAGGCTTACCTCAAGGAGTTCAATGATCTCCTTGGTGAGCTTAAGGGTAAGAATGTGGGTATCTTTGGCATCACTGCTCAGAGTCAGGCTGACGCAGATAAGGCAGTGAGGGACTGGGGACTTCAATTTCAAGTGAGTCAAGTGTTAATACTGTGATTGTGTTGTCATCATAAAAGTAAACTGCTTGATGTATTCATTGCAGAAGAGTAACCCTCTAGTTGTGTGCTGTTAGGTTTTGTGTGTTATTGTTTTCCTTTACAAGACTGATAATTATATCTCACCCATTAAATTAAGCTGTGTATGTCGCAGTACTGTAAAAAATAGCCACTGGTATAATTTGTGTATTCCATGTACCTTAATGTTACTAAATTATAGACAGGTAGTAATTTTAGCGTTTTCAGATTTTTCTCTGTTTTAGGGTACTAATTTTGGCTGATTTGCAAATTCATTAGCACAATATTTGTCAAAAGATGTACAAGTGATGAGTTTTAACGTTGAATGGAAAGTTTGGAGTCAGATACAGATGAAAAAAGGGCTAGCTTGCTTAGCATACTCTCAAAAGTACATTATACAAAATTACATTAGAAAAAGAGTTTTTTGAATTTTTTTAACGGGTACTTAATTTAGCGTTAATTAAATTAGTACCCGTTTATAATAGTAACAATAAGGTATACACTTCACCAGGAGTGCATCCTGACTTCACTAGCCTCAGTCCCAAGCCAAATATAACGGAAGGAGACAAATATAGCCTGGTATCTATTGCATGGGTGATTGATTGCACATGTGTGTATTTATTTTTCAGAATCTGGGGATCCCTGTTCTCTAATGTATGCTTCTATCGAAGCAACTTAGCTCTCTATTGCGTTGGTCTAGAAAGCTTGCACACTAGTCTGAAGCGAGAAAGACTTTCATCTACCTCTATAATGGTCGTATGATATGGTTGGGATATCTGAGCTTGGTTCCGTACAGGCTATGGCAAGTCTATGGTGCTTCCAACCGCTGCTTTTGAAGACAAATTGACCATACGGCCATCGTAAAAGTAGATGAGAGGCTGGCTTTAGACTAGTGTATAAGCCTACTAGACCAACGCAAAATAGGACGTAAGCTACAGCTTCACGTAACTCATTCACAGAGATTAAGTGAGTTTTAACAACGTTTTACTTTCGTTAGTACGATTACCTATATTCTAGGTCATTTGAAGCGCATGCGCACTATCACCCATGCAATAGGTTCCAGGTCCTCTTTTCGACCTAGCGTTCAATTAGAGAAAAGTCAGGTGGGGAACTAGGCTTACACTACACACAGCCATCATGACACGTTCTAACCTTCCCCTGCAGGCATGGTCTGATCCTCAACACAAGTTGCGCAACTATCTCAACGATGAGGGTCTGATTGATATCAAGATATCAGGAGGCGAAAATTCCACCGACTCCGGCTTCTACAAGGTCCATCCCAAGATCAAAGAATACAAGTGGGGCGTTGCTCAGCCAGGTGTGCTCTGTGTGAATTCTGACAGGAAGCCTCTCTACGCTTGGGCCATCAATCCTTCTTTCGTGAGTTGTACTGACCATGAGCAATTTCTTGGTCATTGTTGCTTAGTTACTTTATCCACTACTGTGCTATTATGAATTGTGTAGTTTACTGTGTGCCCTTTCTGATGGCACATCTTATGTCTTCTGTCATCTATTTGACAGCTTAGTTTATCTACTCAGCTAGCTACTTATCGCTCTATCTAAATGCTCATTTACTATCGTATAAAATTAGTCATGGGGATGCTCCTCACATAACTTATATAGAATATTAATAAAAGATGACGTCCTGTCAGAGGTAACCTAGTTCAGTTGTGTTAGGTGATTCTTTTAATTTTGTAACACTTCTGGTCATGTTGTTTCTATCACGTAGCCTCACGTAGCCTCGTTTGGCTGCAGTTTTGCACATCAATATTGTTATTTCAGCTGGTGAATGGCTTCTTAATTAGTCAGGTACGCTCAGCTAGCTCCTTGTTAATTAAATACTTCTATTAGCCTTGGTCAGGTAGGATCAGGTATTCAAGTAGCTGGGTCAGGTATCCCCATGTTTTGTTTGTCTGTGGTCACGTAGTCTCAGGTAACACCACACGCTTCATGCATTGTCTAAGGCTTCAGGTCAGGTAGCCCCATATTTAATGAGTGTTTGTAATGTCTCTTGTCATGTATCCCTTGTTTCAAAGAATGTTTCTATTGCCTCAGGTCAGGTAGATGCATGCACACACTTGCCACTTCCTGCTCAGTTGCACAGTTGCTATAGTATTGCTATGGACACATTGTGTGTGTACCTGACAGGAAGCTCAGCAACTAATTAGTAGTCTAAAGGAGCCTAGATGTCAATGATAACTATTTAAGCCATTTGTCATTTTTGACTGGTGTAAAATTAATGTGTTAAGATAATTACGAGAAGCTAGCTACATAGTTTTAGAAGCATACTCCCTCCATGTACAGTGGACAGTTTGGGAGTAGAGCTTTTGTCCTCTTTTTGGAGGTTGTCCTCTGGTGGGAGGTTCATTCAAATTTCATAGCATATATCAAAGACTTATAGATAGCATGTTCATGTATGGTCTGTATACAGACCCTATTTCTAGCTAAGGAACTTTGAAATCAAAGAAGCAATATAAATTATTATGCGCAATGGCAGTATGATTCGCATAACATTACAAATGACCTCTACCATATTGGACATAAACCGTGGGTATGGTTTCCTGTTTGTCCGTAATAAGCAAAGAGTTAGTCAGTTAGGAGCACGAAGCAGTTAGCTTGTCCGCTGTCTGGAATCAAGAAGGTCCGCTTGTGAGAGGTTGCTTAAAGTGTGTACTTAGATAGTGATTTCAATCCGTGCCATAGCTAGTGTACTTTATAAGAAGTTGTCCTCGTACAATCCTTAGAAAAGCTAATACTGTGGTTGTGCTTGTGATAACAACACTCCTCCGTTTAGATGAACGTTGGTGGTGCCTCGGATCGTCCTGTTCCCCCGGACATCTGGACCATCGTCCAAGCAAAGATGATCGACCCTGATAGCCAGGATGTGCCAAGACGTTTACGCACCAGAGGAGTTTGCTCCCTCTGTAACATTCTTTAACAACTGCACATGCTGTATAAATCTTTACTAAGTTTTAATTTTGGACTTTGTTCTTTTGTGTAGTCAGGTAGTGTTATGACGGAAGATGTGCTAAACCAGTATTACTGAGGTACACTTCCCGAGGCCAGTGCTATGCGCTGTGTTCACACCTAACTGCTGAATTGTCATTGTTCTCTTGAATTTTATTTTGTTCAAATGCTGAATTTTTATACAAATTGACAAACACTGTACATAGGTACATTATTAAGTATACACAGTAAACAGACACACAAGCAGCTTTTTGCGTACGCCTCCTGCATGCGGCTATAATTATAGATCTACGCCCTGAGGCATAAGTTGCATGTCCTAAATGGTTTCGTACACCACTATAAGAGTCAGCTTGTCCATTCATTTTTACCAGCTCCTGTCCTCCTGCAACATACTTTCAGCTTATAGTTATAATAACTGAAAGAAACAGGCCATACTTTACTAATAAATTATAAATTTATTTAGTGGAATACGGTATTCCTTTACCCAATAAACTCAAGTGTTTTGCTCGGCCCTGTGTATTCTCCTCATGTGATGTGATACCCGGGTAACCCCTTGCCAACAAAACACCTTACCCTCCTCCCCCCTCCTCTGCAGGCTTACCTCAAGGAGTTCAATGATCTCCTTGGTGAGCTTAAGGGTAAGCATGTGGGTATCTTTGCCATCACTGCTCAGAGTCAGGCTGACGCAGATAAGGCATGAGGGACTGGACTATTTTAAGTGAGTCAAGTGTTAAAATTGTGATTCATTGTTGTTATCATAACTTTAAAGAAGGTAAACTGCTGCTGAGTATGTACATTCATTGCAGAAGAGTAGGTTTTTGTTTTCTCACCTATATTAAACTGTGTATGTGCTTATAATTATATAATTATGTCCAAATAGCCATTGATATTCAATTATATCAAGTTCTTCCATGCGTGTATACACTACACACAGCCATCATGACACGTGCCAACCTTCCCCTGCAGGGATGGTCGGATCCTCAACACAAGTTGCACAACTATCTCAACGATGAGGGTCTGATTGATATCAAGATATTAGGAGGCGAGAATTTCACCGACTCCGGCTTCTACAGGTCCATCCCAAGATCAAAGAATACAAGTGGGGCGTCGCTCAGCCTGGTGTGCTCTGTGTGAATTCTGACAGGAAGCCTCTCTACGCTTGGGCAAATCCATCCTCCTTCCTTTGTGAGTTGTACCGACAATTGTATTGATAGCAATTTAGTCTTAGTTGCTTATATTATATACAGCTATACTTTATCTGCACGTAGCCACTATACTGTGTTGATGAGATGTTGTGTCTAGTTGAATTGTGAAATGGCAACTGCTAAATATTTACTGTGTGCCCATTCTATTAAATGGAACATACACGTACACTTAATGCGTCTTTTATGTGCTATCTATTTTACATTACAGCTAAGTGTCTCAGCTTTTATAAGGCACGTTTTAAAACCATGGGGATGCTCCTCACATAATTGATGTAGGTTATTAATAAAGATGACGCCATGCAGGGGTATAACCTAAGCTCTTGAATTCTTGTAACACTTTTGCTCAGGTAATCGCAGGTAGCCCTTGTTTACATGACACTTCTATCATGTATAGCCTCACGTAGCCTCACGTTTTCAATTGCTTTGGCTGCAGCCATGCACTAAGTACCATTGCATATTGTTATTTCAGCTGGTGAATGGCTTAATTAGTCAGGTACTCTCAGCTAGTCCTTTGTTAATTAAATACTTCTATTAGCCTTGGTCAGGTAGGATCAGGTATTCAAGTAGCTGGGTCAGGTATCCCCATGTTTTGTTTGTCTGTGGTCACGTAGTCTCAGGTAACGGCACCACATGCTTCATGCATTGTCTAAGTCTTCAGGTCAGGTAGCCCCATACTTAATGAGTGTTTGTAATGTCTCTTGTCATGTATCTCTTGTTTCAAAGAATGTTTCGATTGCCTCAGGTCAGGTAGATGCATGCACACACTTGCCACTTCCTGCTCAGTTGCACAGTTGCTATAGTATTGCTATGGGCACATTGTGTGTGTACCTGACAGGAAGCTCAGAAATTCATTGTGACTAATTAGTGGTTTAAAGGATCCTAGATGTCAATGGTATCATTTGCCATTTTTGACTGTTGGCATTAGTGTAAAATTAATGTGTTAAGATAATTACGAGAAGCTAGCTACATAGTTTTAGTATTGCTATGGACACAAACATTGTGCAAATTTGTGTGTACCTGACAGGAAATAGCTCAGATGATATTTAGCCATCTTTGACTGTTGGTTAGCGTAGATACTTATGCGAAGCTAGCTACATCGTTTTAGAAGCATGACATTGTACTGACATTGTACTACATAGGATCTAAGTACAATTATGTATCCTTAGAATAGCTAACACTGTGGTTGTGCTTGCGATAATAGCACTCCTCCTCTGTTTAGATGAACATTGGTGGTGCCTCGGATCGTCCTGTTCCCCCGGACATCTGGACCATCATCCAAGCAAAGATGATCGACCCTGATAGCCAGGATGTGCCAAGACATTTACGCACCAGAGGAGCTTGCTCCCTCTGTAACATTCTTACAACTGCACATGCCGTATAAATCTTAAAATTTTGGACTTCGTTCTTTTGTGTATAGTCAGGTAGTATTATGATGGAAGATGTGCTAAACCAGTATTACTGAGGTACACTTCCCGAGGCTAATGCTATGCACTGTGTTCACACCTATAACTGCTTAATTGTCATTAATCTTTTGAATTTTATTTTTGTTCAAATGCTGAATTTTTATGAATCTATATGATATATATATTTTGACAAAAATTGTGCATAGGTACATTATTAAGTATACAGTAAACAGACACACGAGCAGCTTTTTGCATATGCCTCCTGCGGCTATACAGATCTACACCCCGAGGCATAAGTTACATGTCCTAAATGGTTATACCACTATAGGAGTCAGCTTGCATGTTCATTCATTTTGCACATATTCCAGCTCTGTCCTGCAACATTTAATCAGTTATATAACCAGGCCATGGTGAATTTAAGGGTTGTGGGTAACTGCTCAGAGTCAGGCCGACACAGATAAGGCAGTGAGCTTCAATTTCAAGTGAGTCAAGTGTTAATACTGTGATTGTTGTCATCATAAATTTAAAGGTAAACTGCTGAGTATATGTATATTCATTACATACTCCTACTTAGGTTTTTCTGTGTTATTGTTTTCTCACCCATAGAACGGCCATAACTTTAGTTCCGATGGTCCAATTACGTTAATTTTATGATTTTCTGAAAGCTTAGAGAGAGGCCTTTCAGATAATGAGTTAATTAAAATCAAGCTGTGTATGTGCTAATAATTATGTTCAGTACTGTACAAATAATTATAGCCACTGACATTTCAATTACATTTATGTCTTCCATGCATACATGTATACACTACACACAGCCATCATGACACGTTCTAACCTTCCCCTGCAGGCATGGTCTGATCCTCAACACAAGTTGCGCAACTATCTCAACGATGAGGGTCTGATTGATATCAAGATATCAGGAGGCGAGAATTCCACCGACTCCGGCTTCTACAAGGTCCACCCCAAGATCAAAGAATACAAGTGGGGCGTTGCTCAGCCAGGTGTGCTCTGTGTGAATTCTGACAGGAAGCCTCTCTACGCTTGGGCCATCGCAATCCTTCCTTTGTGAGTTGTACTGACCATGTGTATTGATAGCAACTATTTCTTGGTCATTGTTGCTTAGCTACTTTATCCATTACTGTGCTATTATATCAGATGAATTGTGGTTTTACTAGTTTACTGTGTGTCCTTTCTGATGGCGCATCCTATGTCTTCTGTAATCTATTCGACAGCTTAGTTTATCTACTCAGCTAGCTACTTATCGTAAATGCTCATCAGGGTGTCATACAGGGGGGGGGAGGGGGGATATCCCCCCCTAGCTCCAATTTCCCCCCCCCTTTCAATTATGACTGAGTGTCCATAGCTGGGTATTGAAATAACAGTTTACCTTTTTTTAGCAACATTTTCTGGTTACTTTTCTCATTTCCCCCCTCTACTTCAAAATCCTGTATGACACCCTGCTCATTTACTATCGTATAAAATTAGTCATGGGATGCTTCTCACATAACTTAATGTAGAATATTAATAAAAGATAACGTCCTGTCAGAGGTAACCTAGTTCAGTTGTGTTAGGTGATTCTTTTAATTTTATAACACTTCTGGTCATGTTGTTTCTATCACGTAGCCTCGTTTGGCTGCAGTTTTGCACATCAATATTGTTATTTCAGCTGGTGAATGGCTTCTTAATTAGTCAGGTACGCTCAGCTAGCTCCTTGTTAATTAAATATTTCTATTAGCCTTGGTCAGGTAGGATCAGGTATTCAAGTAGCTGGTCAGGTATCCCCATGTTTTGTTTGTCTGTGGTCACGTAGTCTCAGGTAACACCACACGCTTCATGCATTGTCTAAGGCTTCAGGTCAGGTAGCCCCATACTTAATGAGTGTTTGTAATGTCTCTTGTCATGTATCTCTTGTTTCAAAGAATGTTTCTATTGCCTCAGGTCAGGTAGATGCATGCACACACTTGCCACTTCCTGCTCAGTTGCACAGTTGCTATAGTATTGCTATGGACACATTGTGTGTGTACCTGACAGGAAGCTCAGAAATTCATTGCGACTAATTAGTGGTCTAAAGGAGCCTAGATGTCAATGATAACTATTTAAGCCATTTGTCATTTTTGACTGTTGGCATTAGTGTAAAATTAATGTGTTAAGATAATTACGAGAAGCTAGCTACATAGTTTTAAAAGCATACTCCCTCCATGTACAGTGGGCAGTTTGGGAGTAGAGCTTTTGTCCTCTTTTTGGAGGTTGTCCTCTGGTGGGAGGTTCATTCAAATTTCATAGCATATATCAAAGACTTATAGATAGTATGTTCAGACCCTATTTCTAGCTAAGGAACTTTGAAATCAAAGAAGCAATATAAATTATTATGCGCAATGGCAGTATGATTCGCATAACATTACAAATGACCTCTACCATATTGGACATAAACCATGGGTGTGGTTTCCTGTTCGTCCGTAATAAGCAAAGAGTTAGTTAGGAGCACGAAGCAGTTAGCTTGTCCGCTGTCTGGAATCAAGAAGGTCCGCTTGTGAGAGGTTGCTTAAATTGTGTACTTAGATAGTGATTTCAATCCGTGCCATAGCTAGTGTACTTTATGAGAAGTTGTCCTCGTACAATTGTCTATATCCTTAGAAAAGCTAATACTGTGGTTGTGCTTATGATAACAACACTCCTCCTCCGTTTAGATGAACATTGGTGGTGCCTCAGATCGTCCTGTTCCCCCGGACATCTGGACCACCGTCCAAGCAAAGATGGTCGATCCTGATAGCCAGGATGTGCCAAGACATTTACGCACCAGAGGAGCTTGCTCCCTCTGTAACATTCTTTAACAACTGCACATGCTGTATAAATCTTTAATTTTGGACTTTGTTCTTTGTGTAGTCAGGTAGTGTTATGACGGAAGATGTGCTAAACCAGTATTACTGAGGTACACTTCCCGAGGCCAGTGCTATGCACTGTGTTCACACCTAACTGCTCAATTGTCATTGTTCTCTTGAATTTTATTTTGTTCAAATGCTGAATTTTTATGAATAATTATATACAAATTGACAAACACTGTACATAGGTACATTATTAAGTATACACAGTAAACAGACACACAAGCAGCTTTTTGCGTATGCCTCCTGCATGCGGCTATATAGATCTACGCCCTGAGGCATAAGTTGCATGTCCTAAATGGTTTCGTACACCACTATAAGAGTCAGCTTGTCCATTCATTTTTACCAGCTCCTGTCCTCCTGCAACATACTTTCAGCTTATAGTTATAATAATTGAAAGAAACAGGCCATACTTTACTAATAAATTATAAATTTATTTAGTGGAATACGGTATTCCTTTACCCAATAAACTCAAGTGTTTTGCTCGGCCCTGTGTATTCTCCTCATGTGATGTGATACCAGGGTAACCCCTTGCCAACAAAACACCTTACCCTCCTCCCCCCTCCTCTGCAGGCTTACCTCAAGGAGTTCAATGATCTCCTTGGTGAGCTTAAGGGTAAGCATGTGGGTATCTTTGCCATCACTGCTCAGAGTCAGGCTGACGCAGATAAGGCAGTGAGGGACTGGACTATTTTAAGTGAGTCGAGTGTTAAAACTGTGATTTATTGCTGTTATCAAAACTGCTGCTGAGTATACATTCATTGCAGAAGAGTATCAGGTTTTTGTTTTCTCACCTATATTAAACTGTGTATGTGCTTATAATTATGTCCAAATAGCCATTGATATTCAAGTTCTTCCATGCGTGTGTATACACTACACACAGCCATCATGACACGTGCCAACCTTCCCCTGCAGGGATGGTCGGATCCTCAACACAAGTTGCACAACTTTCTCAACGATGAGGGTCTGATTGATATCAAGATATCAGGAGGCGAGAATTTCACCGACTCCGGCTTCTACAGGTCCATCCCAAGATCAAAGAATACAAGTGGGGCGTTGCTCAGCCTGGTGTGCTCTGTGTGAATTCTGACAGGAAGCCTCTCTACGCTTGTGCCAATCCATCCTCCTTCCTTTGTGAGTTATACTGACAATTGTATTGATAGCAATTTAGTCTTAGTTGCTTATATTATATACAGCTATACTTTATCTGCACGTAGCCACTATACTGTGTTGATGATATGTTGTGTTTAGTTGAATTGTGAAATGGTAACTGCTAAATATTTACTGTGTGCCCATTCTATTAAATGGAACATACACGTACACTTAATGCGTCTTTTATGTGCTATCTATTTTACATTACAGCTATAAGTGTCTCAGCTTTTATAAGGCACGTTTTAAAACCATGGGGATGCTCCTCACATAATTGATGTAGGTTATTAATAAAGATGACACCATGCAGGGGTAGAGCCTAAGCTCTTGAATTCTTGTAACACTTTTGCTCAGGTAATCGCAGGTAGCCCTTGTTTACATGACACTTCTATCATGCAGCCTCACGTAGCCTCACGTTTTCAATTGCTTTGGCTGCAGTCATGCACTAAGTACCATTGCATATTGTTATTTCAGCTGGTGAATGGCCTTAATTAGTCAGGTACGCTCAGCTAGTCCTTTGTTAATTAAATACTTCTATTAGCCTTGGTCAGGTAGGATCAGGTATTCAAGTAGCTGGGTCAGGTATCCCCATGTTTTGTTTGTCAGTGGTCACGTAGTCTCAGGTAACACCACATGCTTCATGATTTGTCTAAGGCTTCAGGTCAGGTAGCCCTATACTTACGAGTGTTGTAATGTCTCTTGTCATGTATCTCTTGTTTCAAAGAATGTTTCTATTGCCTCAGGTCAGGTAGATGCATGCACACACTTGCCACTTCCTGCTCAGTTATACAGTTGCTATAGTATTGCTATATGGACACAAACATTGTGCAAATTTGTGTGTACCTGACAGGAAATAGCCAGTGCATGTCAATGATTTTAGCCATCTTTGACTGTTGGTTAGTGTAGATAATTACGAGAAGCTATATAGCTACATCGTTTTAGAAGTATGACATTGTACTGACATTGTACTACATAGCAGTACAATTATGAAAAGCTAATACTGTGGTTGTGCTTGTGATAACAACCCTCCTCCTCTGTTTAGATGAACATTGGTGGTGCCTCGGATCGTCCTGTTCCCCCGGACATCTGGACCATCGTCTAAGCAAAGGTGATCGACCCTGATACCCAGGATGTGCCAAGACGTTTACACACCAGTGGAGCTTGCTCCCTCTGTAACATTCTACAACTGCACATGCTGTATAAATCTTAACTAATTTTTAATTTTGGACTTTGTTCTTTTGTGTAATCAGGTAGTGTTATGACGGAAGATGTGCTAAACCAGTATTACTGAGGTACACTTCCCGAGGCCAGTGCTATGCACTGTGTTCACACTTAACTGCTCAATTGTCATTGTTGTCTTGACTTTTATTTTTGTTCAAATGCTGAATGAATCTATATAGATATAATTATACAAATTGACAAGAATTGTACACAGGTACATTATTAAGTATACAGTAAACAGACACACAAGCAGCTTTTTGCATATGCCTCCTGCGGCTATACAGATCTACGCGGACCCCGAGGTATAAGTTGCATGTCCTAAATGGTTATATATACCACTAGGAGGTTTCAGCTTGTCCATTCATTTTGCACATAATTATTCCAGCTCTGTCCTGCAGCTTATAGTTATATAACCAGGCCCCATACTTTACTGTATCTAGACATTTATGTGGAATACGGTATTCCTTATACATTTACCCATTAAATTCTAGTGCTTTGCTCGGCCCTGTGTGTATTCTCCTCATGTGATGTGATACTCGGGTAACCCCTTGCTAACAAAACACCTTACCCTCCTCCCCCCTCCTCTGCAGGCTTACCTCCAAGGAGTTCAATGATCTCCTTGGTGAGTTTAAGGGTAAGAATGTGGATATGTTTGGCAATCACTGCTCATGCAGAGTCAGGCTGACGCAGATAAGGCAGTGAGCTTCAATTTCAAGTGAGTCAAGTGTTAATACTGTGATTGTTGTCATCATAACTTTAAAGGTACTGCTGAGTATATAAGCATACTCCTAGTTAGGTTATTGTTTTCTCACCCATAGAACGGCCATAACTTTAGTTCCAATGGTCCAATAACGTTAATTTTATGATTTTCTGAAAGCTTAGAGAGAGGCCTTTCAGATAATGAGTTAATTAAAATCAAGCTGTGTATGTGCTAATAATTATGTTCAGTACTGTACAAATAATTATAGCCACTGACATTTCAATTACATTTGTGTCTTCCATGCATGCATGCATGTATACACTACACACAGCCACCATGACACGTGCTAACCTTCCCCTACAGGCATGGTCTGATCCTCAACACAAGTTGCGCAACTGTCTCAACGATGAGGGTCTGATTGATATCAAGATATCAGGGGGCAAGAATTTCACCGACTCCGGCTCCTACAAGGTCCATCCCAAGATCAAAGAATACAAGTGGGGCGTTGCTCAGCCAGGTGTGCTCTGTGTGAATTCTGACAGGAAGCCTCTCTACGCTTGGGCCATCAACCCATCCTTTGTGAGTTGTACTTACCATGTGTATTGATAGCAATTTAGTCTCAGTTATATAGCTACTTTATCCTTTATCTGCACGTAGCCACTATATACTATGCCGATGAGTTGTGGTGTATAGTTGAATTGAAATGGCAGCGACTGCTTTTACTAGTTAAATATTTACTGTGTGCCCATTCTATTAAATGGAACATACACGTACACGCGTCTTTTATGTGCATCTATTTTATATATAGCTAAGTAACTCAGGTTTTATAAGGCTTTTATCTAAATGCTACTATAGTATGCTTTGCACGTTTTAAAATCATGGGGATGCTCCTTATATAATTGATGTAGGTTATTAATAAAGATGACGCCATGCAGGGGTATAACCTAAGCTCTTGAATTCTTGTAACACTAGTACTTTTCCTTAGGTAATCGCAGGTAGCCCTTGTTTACATGACACTTCTATCATGTAGCCTCACGTAGCCTCACGTTTTCAATTGCTTGTTTGGCTGCAGTCATGCATGCACTAAGCACCTCAATATTGTTATTTCAGCTGGTGAATGGCTTAATTAGTCAGGTACGCTCAGCTAGTCCTTTGTTAATTAATTAGCCTTGGTCAGGTAGGATCAGGTATTCAAGTAGCTGGGTCAGGTATCCCCATATTTTGTTTGTCAGTGGTCACGTAGTCTCAGGTAACACCACATGCTTCATGCATTGTTTAAGTCTTCAGGTCAGGTAGCCTGTACTTGTAATGTATCTCTAGATCTTGTTTCAAAGAATGTTTCTATTGCCTCAGGTCAGGTAGATGCATGCACACACTTGCCACTTCCTGCTCAGTTGTCATGCAAACATTGTGCAAACTTGTGTGTACCTGACAGGAAATAGCTCAGAAATTCAAAGGAGGCTTTCATTTAGTGTCAATGATATTTAGCCATCTTTGACTGTTGGCATTAGTGTAGTACGAGAAGCTAGCTATAAGCATGGCATCGTACTGTAGTACAATTGTGTATCCTTAGAATAGCTAATAATTATTGTGATGTTGCTTGTGATAACAACACTCCTCCGCTCAGATGAACGTTGGTGGTAATTTGGATCGTTCTGTTCCTCCGGACATCTATTTGGTAAGAAATCTATGAGCACTCAATTACCAAGGCAATACCAAGAAGAATGCCCAAGGCTAAACCTGACCCATCGTCCAAGCAAAGATGATCGACCCTGATAGCCAGGATGTGCCAAGACATTTACGCACCAGAGGAGTTTTCTCCCTCTGTAACATTCTTTACAACTGCATGCCCTAATTTTGACTTTGTTGTTTTGTGTAGGTAGTGTTATGACGAAAGGTGTGCTAAACCAGTATTTAATACTGAGGTAAACTTCCCAAGGCCAGTGCTATGCACTGTCTTCACACCTAACTGCACAATTGTCATCGTTCTCTTGACTTTTATTTTGTTCAAATGCTGACTTTTTATCAATCGAACATCGTTCATAGGCACATAAAAAAAATTAAGTATATATACATGCAGTGAACAGATACACGAGCATTCCTGCGGCTATATATGCCCCGAGGGATAATAATTATTGTTGCATGTCCTAAATGTTTCCACCACTAGGAGGTATCAGCTTGTCCATCCAATTCTGCACATACTCCAGCTCCTGCATGAACATACTTTCATGATTACCACGGCTTAGTTACAACTGAAGCTAGAGCATGAAGTGCAAACCCTCGGCGTTAATTTGGGGTTTAGTATAAAGTCTGGCGGGCAGATATCTTTTCGGGGGTAACAATTCCTCGCTTAGTGGATCTAAAATGTGGTATGGTGTTACAGTAATTATCTAGAAATGTACGTCAAAGCTCCGGATTACAGCCACTTCTGACTCTTGCTCTAATATATCATTGCTTATGCGCTGACGTACTTTTCTTGACTAGAGCCTTACAATTAGCATTACTAGTTAAAACAGGGCATGTGCTGTAGATGTTTGCCCACATGCACTTAATTTGATAATGCGCTCTGGTTGTGGTTAAAATTACAGTGATTGGTCAGGTCAGAGAATGTTTGACTATAAAAGGTGGATTACTGAGGAAATGTTCAGACATTCAGCTGGTGCTGGTTCATGAAAGACTGCTGAGTTGCCACAATCTCTATTGTACTTGACCACATGATGGATACCTCAGTGTCGGGATATGGACCTCACCCTCACAATTGGAGCATGTATTTATGAGCTGCATTTATTATCCTTCTTCAAGAGTCTAGTCTTGTAAACTTCTGGACCTGGTAAAGGAATCCACGTGGTCTAGTGCAACATGAGTGTGTGCTTTTGGAATCACTTCCAACTATAGCCTCGGTCCCAGCCCGATTTTTTTTTAATAGAACGAAGTTGAAAAATACTAGTTGTTGGCCTAGCTAGAAACAACTCGGCCTGAAATCGAA
Organism: Halichondria panicea; assembly: GCF_963675165.1. Taxonomy (NCBI): domain Eukaryota; kingdom Metazoa; phylum Porifera; class Demospongiae; order Suberitida; family Halichondriidae; genus Halichondria; species Halichondria panicea. The sequence continues at coordinate 7,079,382 of NC_087378.1, forward strand.
GCTATTCCAACTATTGAGGGACTCGATCCACTCCAATCAACAGTTGAAGACAGCCTCGAGTCAAAGTCGCGTGTAGATATAGCCAGCCAACGTACAGGTTAGCTTTTGCTAGCTCGTGTTTAGTCGGCAATAAAGTTTTGAAAAATTTACTTGTTATGTAGAGGCAAGTTTGTACAGGTAACTTGCCTCTACATAACAAGTAAAAAGCCAACCCATGGTACAAACGCTGCTATGGCAGCCAGGTGAGCAGACTCAGAATACAGACAGACTGACCAACTGCTATAACTTGTGGCACCGGGAGTTAAAAAAACAGGTCATACTCTACCCGATCTCCGTTACAACCACAGGAAGCTGTATGTTTTAATGGTGATCGCTTTTGGATGTTCAGACCGACTGTGGCTGTAATCGAGGTGGTATGCTAAATGGAGACATGCATTGGAGCCTATAATCTAACTTTTACAGTTATATAGAGGGTGACAGCTAGTACTGTTACAGTAGCTTCTGCTGAATTAATGGTAATAGCAACAGTCACTGTGTTAACTTACCTCAGGACAAGAGGAGTGTGCAAGGCCAGGGTAGGGCTTGAACTCATAGCTCGTCTCGTTGAATGTTTTAGCGAACTCTGCCGAGAGTCTCCCCATTTCAAATGGAACTACTGGGTCAGCCTCACCTGTGTGTGTGTGCGCGCGTGTGTGTGGGTGGGTGTGGGTGTGTGTGTATGTGTGTACGTGGGTGTGGGTGTGGGAGGGAGTTGAGGGAATGAGGTTTCCTAGACAGAATGAACTCTATAAGATGCAACCTATACATCGTACGTGTACAAACATACCATGACAATGAAGAAATGGAGTGTTCTTGTTCACAGTGATATTGTCCACAAGATTCTATACATGCGTGCGTGTGTGTGGTGGAGACAGATGATACTGAGTGTAGGCATAATTATATAGTTGGCACAATACAATACACAGAGTCTGATTGTAATGAGTATGCATTGTACTGTGTACTACTGAGAGTATAATGAGCAAATGGGGACGCTAGATATTGTGCAACTACATGTGGGGGGGGGGGGATTAGATTGAATATCAGTGGGTATACTTAGGAAGGGGAAAAGAGAGAGAGGTCAATTAATTAAAACGTACCTCATTCTCCATATTTCTGAGCCAGCAGCTCAGGCCCAGGATGCCGGCCAGACGTTTGGGGTAAGTGAGTGCAGCTAGGAGGCCCAGACTGCCACCCTGGCTGAAACCACCTGTAGTTGGTAGGGATCATCTGTCACATAATTATTATAAGCAATTAAGCAATCGGAATGTTCCTAAATTATGATAGGCCCCACCAATGAGCAAAATGTAGTTACTAAAGGTATGGACACACAAGGCTCCACAAAATCTGTGCATTCAGAAAATAAATTGAAACTAAAGTATGGCTGTTAAAAATTATATTTAACGCTGGGCCCTTTTTCAACTACTGTACACAGACTAGTGAGAGGCAACCGTGTTTTGAGAGTACTAGATAGAGCCGGCTTTTTAACTAGAGTTATGATGATCCAATTTAAAGGATTTAAAAGAAAGAGCCTGTTCAGATGGTTTGCTCAAATCTTATTTTTGGAGCGGGCCTTGATTTCCCATTTTTGGAAAAAGACCATGGTATTTTGTAAAACAGGCCCAAAATAGACTGTTCATACAACAAATGTATTAACACCTCATCTGAAAGGCCTATCGCTAAAATTAACGTTATTGGACTAACGAAACTATAGTTACAGCCGTTCAAAAACGCTCTATTTCATGTACACAGAGGCAACCTGAGTAATAGAGTCGGCTCTATAATTCTTTGGGCCTGAAAGCAATCGTCAATATCAATGACCTATATAATAATTATTACTACGCGTATTTTAGCCTCCAAAAAAATAAAATTATTAGTTAGCACAACAACCCCCAGTTTGTTGAAAGGTGATTACATTGCACACCCAATGACCAGTATCTCTATCCCTGCCATGTGTTCTCACCGACAATGATCCTCTCTGGAGGCACACCAGTTGACTCGATCTCAAAGTCCAGTAGCTCATGTACTGCAGGGACACTACTATTAGTTCACCTAGCCACAAGCACACACATGCACTCAAGCTCTCACCTTTCTTAGAGGCTGACTTGATGCCTTCTATGTCAGGGCAGGCATCCTTACCAAGACTGTAGATATCGAACCTGAAGATGGAAATTGGCACATTCATATACAGTTCAGAGGAACAGATAATCAAATATGGCGGAGAGTTACGTATGAAAGAGTGGGGGGATCAATATTATCGTCAAGCAGTCATTGTAATTACAGTGACATTCTGACAACATTCCACATTACTTGCATTGTGACAGATATTATAGGTCACAAGGCTTACAGCAATTGCAAGTGTGGCATTACACATTGCTTACATTGCAGTATTATAGGGCATCATGCTTGCAAGCGAAGCATTACACATTGTTCTGTTACAGATCACAAGGCTTACAGCAATTGCAAGTATGGCATTACACATTGCGGTACTATAGCAGTCATTAGGCTCGATCAATAGTCAGTGACAATTACTGAGTTATGGAGACTTACCAAGATGGCATTCTGTGTCCACCATTGACAGACACTGGCATGGTGGGTCTGCATAGAATGAGATAGTGAGTGATAAATAATATCAACACTAGTTATAGGGAGACAATTAGAAGTCACCTATTAGTACAAGAGTCTCGTAAAGCTACAGGTTACAACTGGAATGCATATATAGTTATACTATAATAATACTCTAATAAACACGGCACCCTAACTGTTTCCTTCATTTCTAGGAAATAGTGTTCTTCTATGCCTCATTAGCTATTCAGAGCAAAGGAGAAGGGGTACATTCGCCTACACCTTTTTTAGTGAATGCCTACACATTTACTTAAATGGGCTGACTGTGTGCGCTGCAACAGTTAAGACAGCAACAATATAAGCACACAATGTGCCACCAGTCAGAGATATAAGCAGAGTCCCCTACATGTAAATACGTACAATGCGAAAAGAATAAAAAGACAATACGTACAATACAGACAATGAGTGGGTTTGTGACTATTACTCGGGTTCAATGATAAGAAGTCCAACATTTCCTTGTGCGACTATCTCAATAGCCTAAGGAGACAATTGGCTTCGTTGAGGGGAAGATCTAGACCAGTTTGATTTCCCATGGTATCAAAGAGAAGGGGACTACACCTTATACTAGGTGCGTGTGAAGCATGCAACCTCAAGTATCAACAACCGACCTCTTCCCACAATCAAATGTGACCATTCAAGGTAAAATACTTACGCAGTGGGGCATATCAGTTTAACATATGGCTGCTTCGTCTGCTCCCATATTGAGCACCAGCCATCTCTGTGTACATGTACATGTGCGGGAAAAGGTCACAGTTCATTACCACCACCACCACCACATGTATCTAGATCTACATGTGGCGCATATGCATACAACATTCGTTAGCTTACCCTGTATCTCCCAGTCCATGTAGGAATATCACCTGGAAATGTGTGAAGGGATAATGTGAGTTACTGACTACTGGCTAGCTATTGCTTACAGTCGCTGTGTGCTTTGCACTGGCGTTGATGACCACTGCATTCTAGCTCCACTGTTCCTTTTCCAGCCATTTTCCCCCCAGACAAAAGTGGGAGGGGTTAGGGTGGGGATGCCTTTTTGCAGAGTCCCTTTTGTAGCCGAGGATAAAAGCCAGGGCATGGAAGCTCCTCCACTCCATCACAATTCCTTTCCAGTGATCTACCTTAGCATTGCAGTGAAAGGCTTGTACTAGCACTGTTACAATATGTAAGGGTAGATCTAATGATCACACTAGACATTGCTAGATATAGATATATATCAGTGCTGAGTGTTTTGTGGTAAATATATATATATATATATAGTATGCTTCTAAAAACTAATTGATGTGATTTTCTGTCCTCGTTAGGTCCAATGGTGCGACCATCAATCCACCCTGCAGGAGACACAGTCAAGAGATTGAAGATAAGGACTAGAGCGTTTGCTAGCCGATTCTTTGAGCTCAGCCATTGTCATGACAAAACTTCGGATGAACTATTCTGAGTGGATTCATAATCTAGAACCTAGGTAACACTGTAGCCATGTCACAATGTCTTATGACCATACAGATCTTAAATATTTGTTATTGCATGTCTTACTTTCTCCAAATGCTAAATTCACAACCAACCAATCAACTTGTTATTCAGGGGGCCGAGCGGACCTCCACTGCCACCTACAGATGCTGAGAGTTCAAACATTTCCTCATCGAAATACTTTGTAAGTAGACGTCTATTTTGGAATCTTTTTCGTGTTATTTGCATGCTTGTATATTATAGGCATATCATCATATTTCTGCTGCTGATCGTGAGATGACTTCAGTCCTGTGTCTAGAGAGTGGCCAACCACCCAGTTTGGTTCCATTTATCCCTTCCACAGTGTCCGCCTTTAAAGGTGACATTTAATAATTACAATTCGGTCATAAACTTAATCAGCGTGCTTTTACAGAATGCACACAACTCATTAAACGGGATTTTAGATCCAACCAAGAAGGAGTAGAAAAAGCCAATCTGACAAGCCATGCATTTGGCATGATCATTCTTTGTTACACTGATGACGAACCAAAGGCCTCATCATTGAATGTTATTTCTGAGGTATGTATAGTATTTAGGTATCTCACTCATGCATGTACATGCAACTATTATATTTTGCAGGAAGCCATGAAAAGCGGAGTAAAGACAGAAGGCTATACTCAATCGTGCATCAACATAGAGATAGATGATCGAAAACCTCAAGATGAAAACAACACTGCTCTTTACTTTAAAACAGACCAATTCTACTACTATATCCATGTACGAGATTCAAATCGACCAACTCTTGAACCTAGATATGTAAACGTAAAGGACCACACATCTGACGAAGTTTATAACCATCTCCAATTCAGGTCAGTATATACCCTGACAAACTTAATCTCAGAAAAGAAGATGGAACTTTAGTAGAGACATCCAAAAATGCTGCTACAAGGATTCGTAATGGAGTAACAGATGCAATGAATAGCTATGTTCAAGATAATAGCCATGGTAACCAGGCAACTGGAAGTTCACAACCTAAAGTAAGTTTGCAGTGACTGCTTTTTTTCTGTATTATCTGATATTTTCAGGTTTTGAACGACTGTGAAGAGAAAGAAGTCACTAATGGAGGTTTTCACTGTTGCCAGTTTCTATTAAAGATTCTTGTTTTTCCATGTAAATATCTAGATAAAAATATTATTGTTGAAAGTATAATACATGACTTTAATTTAATTGTGAGTGGGTAGTAGACTAGGCTGGGTGGATCTCGGGAATCAAGCGCATGCGCTAACATCAGATTTGTGGCTACAAAAAGAGCTACAATGCTGCTAGCACTGTTATTGGACTGCAGTACGTACAACCTCTCTGCTTTCATCTCTAGTAAGCTAAGGTGAGTTATATGAGTTATGAGATATCTATACCAGGTCGTAACTGTGTTAAACTACTGCATTTGCATGTCTGGTATACTGCATGGTTGATATTATAGATATTAAAGCTACATTGTGTTTGTACCTCAAAATGGTTTCTATTGTGTGCTCCCAATTAATCACCAATAAAGTTATAGTTATAGTTTATGTCTATCGTAATTTGATCCAAGCCAACATAACTGTGTATATTCAGTAGAACATAATTATATTTGTGTGGATGCAGCTATTAGCTACTTGCTGTGGCAACCAGATTTAGATGAAACCTTACAACATTTGCAAACATATGCCCTACAGCTATCTACCTTACTTTGCGGTGGTTATTCCCTAATACAACTGTATTTAAATTGTTGCGAATTGAAGAAGCCACATTTTACTCAATTGATAAAACAGATATCACTACAAATGTTATAGTACCCTGCTATACTACACACTCCATGTGTTAGTTTATAATGCAAGTATTTTGTCCTAATCCCAGCAACAATGGAGTCCCATGGCATCTTTATCAAACCAACTAGCAATGAATTCTTTGCCGTTAGTAAATTGTTAATGAAATTTGCTGAGAGTACTCAGTTTGGCGATGAGGATAGTTCAAATGGACTGATCATACCTCAGGCTATCAGGTAAGACCAATGCTACATAAGTGCACTGTCATACCAACCCTGGAGCAGATAATCTTTTTTGCATGTGTGTTTTGGTGGTGGTGTTTCATAGCAGTAATGTTAGTAGTGTCAACATAACAAAGGAAACACCATGGATTCACAAGAGAAAATATTTTGTATACTCTGTTTATCTGTATAATTATAGATGCGCTTTCAGGTAGGAAAAAGAAAACAACAGAAAACTTACACTGTCTGGTTCCCCTGCACAAAATATAGTACAGCCTTGAATAAACAATAAGCACTGAATGATTGCACCACAACCAATACGTAGCTCCAAGTGAATGTACAATGGTAAATTGAAGTACTCTTCCCCCTCCTCTCATGCATACATAGCCCTGAACGTACTCAGCGTGTCCAGAAGAATGGTCCAGGAGGGAAAGGAAAGACCAATGCTCCACCTGTAATGTCTCTACGGTCTGTTAATGGAGAACTTTACGTTGTTGACAATGGACAAATGGTTGAAAAGGGATATTTTGTAAGAATTATGTTCCTTACGTAATGACTAAATATTTTTACATGCTACAATGTCACGCATGACTAATGAAATTGCTACAGGAATATCATCACATCTCTTCGGCTGAAATGATCTCAATCCTGAAACTTGGCAATGATCCAACCCACGAGTCTCCAACTCTGGTGCCTTTAGTGGATAGTTATCACCCTGATGGTAAGAAGCATTTAAAGCACATGCACGGTTGCACTTTCACACTATTCTCTTTACAGGTACCAAGCTCAGTAAACATAATTACCCCAAACAAGAGACGCCCACTTCAGAAACAGTGAACTTGCTGGGTGTTGAGTATGGTAATACACTGGCTCTGGAATACAGTGATGACCCCAAGGACACTCACGCCAAGCTAGTCATTCTATCACAGGTAAAGCACAACAACGTATACACCAGTGACTATCTTATATCCCCTGCAGCATGAGTTGAAACAGATCATGGAAGATATGGAGAAAGGAAAGAAGATGAGTTTCAAGATAAATCCGGTAATCAAGATTCGCACACTGGTGGAAATGGCCAATCCGTCAGCCTCCAGTGATACTCCAAACAACATTGCTCTCTACTTTGAGACCTCTCGGTTCTACTACTACATCCACGTGGATTCCACTGTGAATCCACCCATACTAGACCTGAAGCCGACAGAGAAGACAAAAGCATTCGATCCTCACAAAGATTTTGTGAGACATTTACAATTTGTAGAGCGAGCAATAGTGAAAAAAGAGGATGGGAAGCTTGCAACTCTTGCAGAAGACCAAAAAGACGGGCCAGAGATAGATGATCTGCCTGATATCAACAGTCTCAATTTAGTCAGCCGCTCTGAGAGTGACCCTGTTGCAAGCATACCAACAGTTCTGCAATTTCTGTCTGAGCCAAGCAACCACAACGACCGAAATTTGAAGGAAAAAGAAAAAGAAATCATCACGAATGACTCGACAATCAAGAGTAATGGAAATGATCTCATAGAAGAGTCAGAGTCGTCAGTTGAAACTGGACCTGTCACAGTGGATGTGTGAAAGTGTCAAGTAACAACTCCCTAAAACTGAAACTATAATTATCATGACTCATAATAGATCATTTTTGTAGCATAAATTATCTAAAGGTACGTGTATAATTGCACCCGTATTCATTCTTATTAGCTATACAGGAGTATATTAATCTTATTCATGGCTAACAGTAATTTACTTAATTGTATATACATGTACTCCTGGCTATGTCCATACATGTAGCAGCCCACACAGACATGCTAATTAGTCCATATTGGGGGTGGGGGAAAACCCAGAGCACGTTATTAATTATAGTCTCCTAATTGGCTTAACTTGTACACTGACAACACAGCATTTGAGATCATCAACAACAGTAACAAACATGCTGACACAAGTAATTTACTTCCCCAAACATGCAGACCATAACATAGAGCAAAAATAGCAAATACATATATACTACAAACACCAGTGATGTAATTCGTATTTCACAACAAAAAATAACTTTATGTTCACCATAAAAATTCAGAGACTGTACGTCCCACTTGTTTCAAGCCTTGTGTGAGTGCCATGACGATGCATCAGTCTTCAGAGAGGCAGTGTATCTGTTGGGTGTGTGTTCTCCCAACGCAGCATCCATGGGCCGTGAATGGTCGTGTCAAACTCATTAGCGTCATTGTAACCCACGTCCTCAGCTTGGAGCTTGTTCCGATCGATAGCCGCAAAGTCTAGAAAGATAAGAAAGTGATAGTATACAAAGATCTATTATTTTGTTAAGCTACACGTAAAACTGAAACCTTCTACATTATCAAAATCTCTCACGCATACTATATAGCAAAAAACTGTTAAGATTCCCAAAGCATATAATCATTGAAAGTGATAAAAGCTACAGGAGTAGTGCCAATCCTAGTTAAAGCCTACTGGCTTAACAATAGCGACAATAATTATGTATAAGGGTCAACTAACTCGCTAGAGGTGAACTCCTAACTAGTGACCATAGATCCAATCTTGAATTCGCACATTTGCTATACCTTCCCAATTGATATTGTAGTCAGGCTGTCCTTCCTTGCGCATTGGTAGGGCATCTTTCAGTCCGTGGAAGCCAACAGGTTTACTGGGGTCTTGCCAGCGAAGGTCAAGGCTCCAGCGAACCTTGTCAGAGAAGTTCTCCAAGCTTCGATGTGGAATACAGTTGTTGGGGAAGACAAGTCCTCCAAAAGGCACTTCACAGTTTACAGCTGCTTTTTGGGCGTTGATATTGTATGCTTTCCCGATTTCACTCTCTGGCAGATCCACATACCACGTGTCCCCGGCACAGTAGGTGTGTGTGAGGGTTGTACCGACCTTGTGACCTTCAGGGATCATCTAAGGGAAGAGGCAAATGTTTGCTATTATGCAATATAGCACTGCAAGTCATGTGTTATGGAGAGCCTTCATGCTCAAAGGACAACTGCCTTGTAAGGAAAGGAAACACATAAGAATAGCACAAAGGACAGACCACACACACACATCTACTAAGGAAATTAGGAAACACATAAGAATAGCACAAAGGACAGACCACACACACACACATCTACTAAGGAAAGGAAACACATAAGAATAGCACAAAGGACAGACCACACACACACATCTACTCACTTGCATACATCCATTCAGTGTGTTTGCGTCCAGCAGGGGAATCCAGGCCGTGGGCATGAGCGTACCCAGTGCGTCCTGGTCCAGGTAGGCATTGTCCTGGTGCCAGGGAACAGTCGTCTGTTCGTTCTGTGGTATCTTTGTCCTCAAGTTCCACACAGGATGACCTGTATCACCACAAAGACAAAAATTGTAAATAGCAAGTACGACTGTATATGGCTTATTGTGTGGAAACATGGGAAATTGACATTGTTTGTTAGGATTCAAGTAGACTAAATTTGATTAACTAGGGCTGGAGGAAATTAGGTGGGCCATGGGACGATTTCAAGTTTGGGAAAGTTACATATGCACATAGTACTATCACAACCTCAAAGAAATTGAAAGAAGTAGACAAAGTGACCCAACCTGACCATACATCCACCCTAGAACAACAACCTTACCAGAAATATTGGGTCCAATGAACTGCTCCACCACATTCAAGAGTCTGTCTCCAGACCAGAGGTCTCGGAATGCCTTAGGGAGGTACCCCATCTTATGCAGTATAACTGTGGAGCCTTTGAACTGGTTCTCGATCAGAGTAAGCCGCTCGTAAAAGCCGGCGTTCTCATGCTTGTTGGTGATTTTACCGCCCTTGTACAGCTTATTAGCCAGTATATCCACACACTCCTCCACAGCCTGAGTACAGAGCACAGGTTAAAGTCACAGCATTTATTACGTTACACACAAACCGTATGTATAACAGTGCACTGCTGATCTCTAATGACATAGACATATTTATACTCACCCTAGACATACATACAGTCATGGTCTACAAATTAAAATTTGTTTGTGCGAAGGTAATGATTCTAAAACTGAATGGTGTCATTTGAACTAAGAAGGCAGCCCCGAATCATAACAATGTTATCTAAAGAAGGAATCCCACCTTAATGACTGGCTCCAGCTCACTCTTCTTAAAAAAGTTGGGGACGACCAGAAAGCCTTTATCAAAGTACTGCTCCACCTGCCATCTCTCCAGCTGGCCAGGCTTCTTCTCCCGGGGCTGTGGAGGCACTGTTGTGTACACCTCAGGCACAGGGACTTGTGGACCTGCATGATTATTAAACTAAAGGGGATGAGATTAAATACATGTAACTGAAATAAACATGCATGCAGGCTATCTATAAACATTTTAGTTAGTGGAATACTGTACCTTTAGCTTAAATTCTAGTGTTTTGCTCAGCCCCTCATGTGATGTGATATGTACCCTTGCCAACAAAACACGTTACCCTCCTCCCCTCCTCTGCAGGCTTACCTCAAGGAGTTCAATGATCTCCTTGGTGAGCGGGTAAGAATGTGGGTATCTTTGCCATCACTGGTCAGGCAGACGCTGATGAGGCAGTGAGAGACTGGAGACTTGAAGTAGGGCGTTGCTCAGCCTGGTGTACATGTGCTCTGTGTGAGTTTTGACAGGAAGCCTCTGTATATACGCTTGGGCAGCAGTGCCTAATGTACTCCTGGCTTGGGCTATAAATCCATCTTTTGTGAGTTGTACTGGCAATCACCAATTTAGTATTATAGTTGCTTATAATTATAGCTACTTTATCTGCTCGTAGCCACTACTGTGCCGATGAGTTGTAGTGTATATAGTTGAAGCAACTGCTTTTATTAGCTAAATATTTACTGTGTGCTCCGCTCAATCTATATGGAACATGCTACTCTCTATATACACGTGCATGTGCACTTAATGTGATTTTATATGCTCTCTATACTGGTTCCCGAACACAGTGAGGGTTTTACTAGCCCTGAGGGCTTCTAAATCATGTGGAAACTTCCTAAACTATTATGTATATATAATTATTATAATGGGTCATGGACTTAGGCCTTGCCCAATTATATATGCTCAAAAATTTGCCTATTAGTCTAGTCTCCAAGTCTCTTGCATTGTACCTAATATTAGTCTTTAATTATATTACCCATTAGTCTCAATAAAAATCACCAACGAGAATTATACTGCAACATCACAGACGCTTCTACATAATCTTCTAAGGAACTATATTGGTCTTAGAATTAAGAGTTAACTGTACTACTATAGCACCTTCCATACGTATATACGTACTCAGTATTAGCATTTATATACTCAATCATGCTATTGAGGCTATAGCTATAGCTATAAAATCATATACTTTCTACCAAAATTTGGTAAAAATTGCCTAATAGTTTTTTGCCTATTAGTATTAGGCTGGCATAAGTATTGCATGAGCACGAGTGGGAGAAGCTTAGTTATTATATATATTCATGCATTCTGCATTCCTTATTTTCATACCACGTGAGTTGTAGGAACAATATAAAAGAGATCATTCCAACTTTCGTCCAAGCTTTCTGGCTGTGCACATATATGGCATATTGCACTGCAGTGACTTGTTAGCTTTGATGTGCCTGGCTTCACTGTGGCCATATAATTATTTGCACTGTGGTTTCTTTGATCTTTTGCTCAAACATGCATAATGCCCAATGCTCCACCGCACCATAGATAGTAGAGTACTCTACTCTCTACTAACTATGACCGCACCTATTAGTTTCAAAGCATAATTGGGCAAGGCCTACTAATGGTTAGACTGGCGGCGATAGCCGCCCGAGCGCGACTCGCGCACGCGAGCGGCTGTCGCCGCCAGTCTAACTCATGGTGGTCATAATTATATATATGAAACTAGATATAAAAATTAATAACATTACATGCAAGACAGCAAAGAGATCTAGTCATGTGTAGCTGTACAAGCACAGGAAAAAAGGAGGGATTCTGTTCCTATCCTAGCTGCATCTTGGCTATTCTAGTTTGGCACAGTACAGAGCTATAGAGAGGATCTATACCTTTCACAAGGTCAAGAGGGAAAGAGTAGACATTTTCCATGAAGAAAATGAAAACATCATTCAGCCCATTTCTTTCCCTTGTGTCAATGTATGCTGAACGAACAACAAAATCTACCATTGGTGGCGTGTTATTGGACGGCTTTTTAATAGACAGGTCCATTGTAACGTGTAGTTGTTTCAGGTTTCACTTCTGTTGATTTTGTCAGGTTCTACCGTCTTCGTTTTCAGCTGCTTGGGTGAGTTTGGAGCTGATGTCAACTGGAGTGTTCACTGGCTTAAAATCTTGATTCTTTAGGAGACTCTCAGTATAAGCTGCATGGTTGCCCAATCCAGCCTTCTCGTTCTGCTCGACTTTCATTCCAAGGAAATAGTTTAGAGCTTTCAAGTCCTTGATGTTGAACTTTTTCGCAAGAGCTTTCTTCTCCTGCTCGAGTTTCGATTCTGTTTTTGGTGCCAGTATTATGTCATCGACATACACACCCATATAGACCATTTCTTCACCTTTTCCTTTGTAGTAGATGCATGGGTCACCATTGGATTGACTAAATCCCATTTGTTTCAGGTGAGAATCGAGAGCGACATTCCAACATCTGGGCGACTGCTTGAGTCCATATATGCTTTTGTTAATTGAGCTTGCATACCAGGTGCTCTTTTCCTTTAGTAGCAAAGCCTTCCGGTTGTCGCATAAAAACCTCCTCCTCAAGGGTGCCGTTCAAGAATGCGGTGGTGACATCAATCTGGTGGAGTTTTAGGCCGTAGTGGACTGAGAGGCCGAAGAGAGCACGTAGAGATTCTTGTCTCACGACTGGGCAGAATGTCTTGTCGTAATCTGTCCCGTACTTTTGGGTATAACCTTGAGCGACCAGTCTTGCTTTGTATCTCACAACAGATCCGTCAGCTCCTGTTTTCACCTTGAAAACCCACTTGCTCCCAACTGTTTTTCTATCAGGTGGAAGGTCGACCAGGTCCCAAATTTTGTTCTCTTTCAGCGACCTCATCTCAGACTCCATTGCTCCTTTCCATTTTGATTCGTCAGGACTAGAGGTAGCCTCTCGAAATGATGTGGGAGTTTCTGACAGGTTGCATTCCACTCTGCCATAGTAGTCAGGTTTTCGCGTTTGTCTCGTTGACCTGCGAATTTCGTCTGGTACAGTAGGACTTCCAGTCTGTGTGTCCACTTGACTTTCTGGTTCCGTTTCAGGCTCTTGGGTGCTAGACAGATCGAGGATCAAGTGGTAATCACCATTAGGGTTCATATCACTTGTAGCACCTTCTGCAGGTTTTTCTGCTTGCTCACAGAAACTCACATCACGACTGTGTATCACTTTTTGTTGAGTTAAACTGTACAGCCTGTACCCCTTGGTTTCCTGACCATATCCTACCAAGATACATTTTCGTGTCTTTGAATCGAATTTGGATCTTTCATCCTTTGGTATGTGCGAATAGGCGTCACATCCAAACACGCGTAGATGTTGTACTTTGGGTTTACATCAATGCCACAACTCGTATGGGGTCTTGTTGTCATCGATGACTCTGGTTGGGCTCCGGTTCTTTAAGTAGATAGCTGTAGACACTGCCTCAGCCCAAAACTTGTTTGGTAGTTTGGCATCAATCAAGAAGTGGTGCTGAGCTCCCTTTTTCTTTTTTTGACCTCTAACTTGGCAGTAAACTGCTCTGTGCATGAGAGCCGCGTGTGTGTAGTCCAGACTTTCGTTTAATATGAGGTTGTAGAGGGTTTGTTTGGAGGCAGAGTGGGCCGAGTGTGACAGAGTTGTTGGGTTGATAACCCCTATTCCACCTAACATGGAACGTGACATTTCAACAAGAGTGCGATTTAGTCTCTCGGACACCCCATTTTGTTCCGGTGTCTAGGGTACGATCAGTTCATGTCGTATTCCTTCGCTCTTGAGATAGTTTGTGAATTGAGTTGAGGTGTACTCGCCACCATTATCGGTTCTCAGTGTTTTCACTTTGTTCTTGCTCGATTTCTCAACAAGTGCCTTCCACTTCACGAAACAGTCGAACACTTGATCCTTGGTTTTGAGTATGTACACCCAGGAGTATCTTGACTTGTCGTCAGTGAAGGTAAGGAAATACTGACCTCCTCCTAGGGATTTCTCACTGATTTTCCCACAAACATCTGAGTGGACTAGTTCAAGTGTCTCCTTTGATTGTCTCTTACTGCTGTTGAACGGGGTTCGGTGTTGTTTCCCTCCAATACACGTTTCACAAAAGCCGATGTTGTTTGACATGCTGTAATCAAAATCTTCTACTAGTTGATTCTTTGCAATCTTTTGGAGGTTCTGTTCACCAATGTGTCCGTACCTTCTGTGCCATAATCGCTCTTTGTTATTCTCAGCCAGGTGGACTGTTTGGGTCTTTCGACAATGCTCGACATAGTATAGGTTTCCGACCCTGGTTCGTTCAAGTTACATTTCTTGGTGCTGCCATCTGGCAAGAGTGTCTCCAGTGTCACCGTACCTTTGGCTTTTGCTTGTAATGGGTGTCCATCACCGAGAGTTACTTCTTGCGGCGTTTTTAGAAATTTAATTTCGCTGAAGAGTTCTCTGTCGTTACACATGTGGCATGTGGCCCCTGAATCGACAATCCAGTTACCTCTTGAAGCAGCAGACAACGCATGAGTTGTTACTAGGGCCTCGCTATCGCTCTCTGGGCTCGATACTTCATCCGTTTTTGCGGTGCTAGCTGATTCACCTTGTTTGCCCTCCTGAGTCGCTAAAAACTTTCTGCAATCACGTTTAAAGTGTCCAGGTTTCTTGCAAAAGTGGCAGGTTAGTGGTGGTTTCCTACCCTTCCTTTGACCATTAGCAGCAAGTGCTCTTCGTCCGTCACTTGCAGGTAACTTTTCCTTGAGTTTCGTTCCTCGTGCAAAAGTCTTTCTGTGACAAGTTCCCATTTTGGAACATTCTCCGACTGTGCTTCTAGTGCAGTGACCAGCACATTATACGATGCAGGCAAACCAGCAAGCAGGTGCACCACTCGGTCTTCTTCAGTTACAGGGTCACCAATGACCGCAAGTTCTTCGAACAACTCTGTCATAGTCTTTATATGCTCGTGGACAGGCTCTCCGTCTCTTAGCTTCAATGAGAAAAGCCTTCTTCTGAGTTGCAGCTTGTTGGACCATGTTTTTCTCTGAAATTGATCCTGTAGCCTTCTCCACACTTCGGTAGGGTCTTCCGGATCTCCAAGCATATACAGCAGTGTCGGGTCTACGCCGAGCACAATTATTGCCAAAGCACTGTCCTTCCTCGACATGTACTTCACAAAGGCTTCTGCATTGCCTTCATCTGGTGCTACTTCTGTTCCACTTACTATCCCCCAGAGACCGTCTTTCATCAGTGCCATTCTGCACTGAATCTTCCAGGTAGGATAGTTCTTTCCGTTTAGTGGTGCGATCGAAACCTTGACATTCGCCATACCAGTTGATGAGACTTTTATACAGTATAGTTGCTAGTAGAGTCGATTCGTTCGATTGAGTTCTTAGTTCTTTCTAGCTATATATCAGTCCTGGGCCCATAACCTGTTGGCTAGAGTAATCAGCACGGCACACAACCAGTTGGCTAGAGTAATCAGCACGGCACACACAGTTGGACAGCTAGAAAGTTAGACACAAGACAAAGCACATGGACGGACTGACACACAGCTATAAATAGACAAGTTATAAAAAGAAGAGACACGCAGGGCCTCCTTACAATAGAACAATAGAACAAAAGCACACATGCAGGAAACAGTTAAGGGCTAATCATACATTCCTAACAAACACCATAGTAACTAACTAATAAGAATAAGTACAAGTGTTAAGTTTTTACAATAAAAAGAATGCCTGAGGCTAAACCTGACCCATCGTCCAAGCAAAGATGATCGACCCTGATAGCCAGGATATGCCAAGACATTTACGCACCAGAGGAGCTTGCTCCCTCTGTAACATTCTTTACAACTGCATGCCCTAATTTTTGACTTTGTTGTTTTGTGTAGGTAGTGTTATGACGGAAGGTGTGCTAAACCAGTATTTTAATACTGAGGAAAACTTCCCAAGGCCAGTGCTATGCACTGTGTTCACACCTAACTGCACAATTGTCATTGTTCTCTTTGTTCAAATGCTGACTTTTTATCAATCGAACATCGTTCATAGGCACATAAAAAAATTAAGTATATATACATGCAGTGAACAGATACACGAGCATTCCTGCGGCTATATATGCCCCGAGGGATAATAATTATTGTTGCATGTCCTAAATATTTCCACCACTAGGAGGTATCAGCTTGTCCATCCAATTCTGCACATACTCCAGCTCCTGCATGAACATACTTTCATGATTACCACGGCTTAGTTACAACTGAAGCTAGAGCATGAAGTGCAAACCCTCGGCGTTAATTTGGGGTTTAGTATAAAGTCTAGCGGGCAGATGTCTTTTCGGGGGTAACAATTCCTCGCTTAGTGGATCTAAAATGTGGTATGGTGTTACAGTAATTATCTAGAAATGTACGTCAAGGCTCCGGATTACAGCCACTTCTGACTGTTGCTCTAATTATTATATATCATTGTTTATGCGCTGACGTACTTTTCTTGACTAGAGCCTTACAATTATAGCATTACTAGTTAAAACAGGGCATGTGCTGTAGATGTTTGCCCACGTGCACTTAATTTGATAACGCGCTTGGTTGTGGTTAAAATTACTGTGATTGGTCAGGTCAGAGAATGTTTGACTATAAAAGGTGGATTACTGAGGAAATGTTCAGACATTCAGCTGGTGCTGGTTCGTGAAACCATAGATACTATAAATTACATGGATATGAAACTACCGTAGTTTACGGTTCGTATGCGGACATTTTCTGGGACACTCACTGCCACGCTGTCAATGAGTTAGACAGAGTTGAAAAAAGAGCTATAGCTGTATGAAAAGAGCTGCAAATTCAACTAAAATACGACTGACTCTGCAACTAACTATCTGAAGTAAGTTTTGTCTGTGATTAGCTCGCTTAGTGCTTTTACAGCTGATTAATTAGGATGTTTTACTGTAAATGTGTGTTTCAACCTATGTGACTCGAAATCTTGGCTTATAAGAGGATTGCTGTGTTTGTTTTACATCAAGCAGTTAGCTAATACATATTGTTGTGCCTTCCATATGGTTTGGTTTTGTATCTGCCGTAACTTTATGGATAAATTGTCACAATAGGTGCTGTCAAGTAGGTCTCTTTGTGTCACTTAATTTATATGACCATCAACTTTCAATGCCTACAATTGTTTTTATCAGGTAGTTTAAAGGCATCTTCATGCCTTGCAGAAGGTTTTAGTATTGCAGTTGTCTCATTGTGGCTAGAAATCAACAAAATGTTTTTCACCTTCAATGAATATTTGTGGTTGATTTATAATTATTATAAACTGAAGTAGCTAGAGATTATTCTTTCGTAATGTTACAATGTCATGCTGTTGACTTCGTTTATGTTTTCTTTTACAGCCAGACTCTCGCCTCACAAGAAAAAAGAAGTTGGCGAGATTAAGAAAAGAAGGAAAACCATTCATTGATCGGCAAAAGAACGACATGAGAAAGTGATGTCCACTGTCCATGTCGTTTGAGTTCAAAGCCGCTACTCCATGTCAACAATTACGACAGCCAAGCATACTCGTCATTCATTCATGTATAATAATTGTAGTAGAATCTATATTAAATTCTGAGATCTATATACATGTAAAATGCATCCTTGTCATGACTCAACATCATCATTATTCTCATTCATAAATTCGTCAAAACTCTCTCAAATAACACTTTCAGTGCTGGAACAACTAGTGACTCTTTGAGTAGCCATTTTTATTTGGAATAATCGTATACTATACTGTAAACTTCCGCTACATCCGATGCAATGAGTGGGACAGCCAAAACACCGGAAACTACCATATCCATGTAATTTATAGTATCTATGGTGAAAGACTGCTGAGTTGCCACAATCTCTATTGTACTTGACCACATGATGGATACCTCAGTGTCGGGATATGGACCTCACCCTCGCATGTATTTATGAGCTGCATTTATTATCCTTCTTCAAGAGTCTAGTTTTGTCAACTTCTGGACCTGGTAAAGGAATCCACATGGTCTAGTGCAACATGAGTGTGTGCTTTTGGAATCACTTCCAACTATTGAGGGACTCCACTCCAATCAACAGTTGAAGACAGCCTTGAGTCAAAGTCGCGTGTAGCCAGCCAACGTACAGGTTAGCTTTTGCCAGCTCGTGTTTAGTCGGCAATAAAGTGTGTGTTGAGCTAGAGTCAAGTTGCCTCTACAACATAACAAGTAAATTTTTGAACAATTTACTTGTTCAGTTTCAAGCCAACCCATGATACAAATGTTGCTATGGCAGCCAGGTGAGCAGACTCAGAATACAGACAGACTGACCAACTGCTAGTTTAATCGAGGTGGCATGCTAAATGGAGACATTGGAGCCTATAATCTAACTTTTACAGTTATATACAGGGTGACAGCTAGTACTGTTACAGTAGCTTCTGCTGAGTGGTAATAGCAACAGTCACTGTGTTAACTTACCTCAGGACAAGAGGAGTGTGCAAGGCCAGGGTAGGGCTTGAACTCATAGCTCGTCTCGTTGAATGTTTTAGCGAACTCTGCCGAGAGTCTCCCCATTTCAAATGGAACTACTGGGTCAGCCTCACCTGTGTGTGTGTGTGTGTGTGTGTGTGTGTGTGTGTGTGTGTGTGCGTGTGTGGGTGGGTGTGGGTGTGTGTGTATGTGTATGTGTGTACGTGGGTGTGGGTGTGGGAGGGAGTTGAGGGAATGAGGTTTCCTAGACAGAATGAACTCTATAAGATGCAACCTATACATCGTACGTGTACAAACATACCATGACAATGAAGAAATGGAGTGTTCTTGTTCACAGTGATATTGTCTACAAGATTCTGTACATGCGTGTGTGGTGGAGACAGATGATACTGAGTGTATATAGTTGGCACAATACAATACACTGAGTCTGATTGTAATGAGTATGTATGCATTGTACTGTGTACTACTGAGAGTATAATGAGCAGATGTAGGATTGTGCAACTACATGTGAGGGGGGGGGGGGATTAGATTGAATATCAGTGGGTATACTTAGGAAGGGGAAAAGAGAGAGAGGTCAATTAATTAAAACATACCTCGTTCTCCATATTTCTGAGCCAGCAGCTCAGGCCCAGGATGCCGGCCAGACGTTTGGGGTAAGTGAGTGCAGCTAGGAGGCCCAGACTGCCACCCTGGCTGAAACCACCTGTAGTTGGTAGGGATCATCTGTCACATAATTATTATAAGCAATTAAGCAATCGGAATGTTCCTAAATTATGATAGGCCCCACCAATGAGCAAAATGTAGTTACTAAAGGTATGGACACACAAGGCTCCACAAAATCTGTGCATTCAGAAAATAAATTGAAACTAAAGTATGGCTGTTAAAAATTATATTTAACGCTGGGCCCTTTTTCAACTACTGTACACAGACTAGTGAGAGGCAACCGTGTTTTGAGAGTACTAGATAGAGCCGGCTTTTTAACTAGAGTTATGATGATTCAATTTAAAGGATTTAAAAGAAAGAGCCTGTTCAGATGGTTTGCTCAAATCTTATTTTTGGAGCGGGCCTTGATTTCCCATTTTTGGAAAAAGACCATGGTATTTTGTAAAACAGGCCCAAAATAGACTGTTCATACAACAAATGTATTAACACCTCATCTGAAAGGCCTATCGCTAAAATTAACGTTATTGGACTAACGAAACTATAGTTACAGCCGTTCAAAAACGCTCTATTTCATGTACACAGAGGCAACCTGAGTAATAGAGTCGGCTCTATAATTCTTTGGGCCTGAAAGCAATCGTCAATATCAATGACCTATATAATAATTATTACTACGCGTATTTTAGCCACCAAAAAAATAAAATTATTAGTTAGCACAACAACCCCCAGTTTGTTGAAAGGTGATTACATTGCACACCCAATGACCAGTATCTCTATCCCTGCCATGTGTTCTCACCGACAATGATCCTCTCTGGAGGCACACCAGTTGACTCGATCTCAAAGTCCAGTAGCTCATGTACTGCAGGGACACTACTATTAGTTCACCTAGCCACAAGCACACACATGCACTCAAGCTCTCACCTTTCTTAGAGGCTGACTTGATGCCCTCTATGTCAGGGCGGGCATCCTTACCAAGACTGTAGATATCGAACCTGAAGATGGAAATTGGCACATTCATATACAGTTCAGAGGAACAGATAATCAAATATGGCGGAGAGTAGGAAAGAGTGGGGGGATCAATATTATCGTCAAGCAGTCATTGTAATTACAGTGACATTCTGACAACATTCCACATTACTTGCATTGTGACAGATATTATAGGTCACAAGGCTTACAGTAATTGCAAGTGTGGCATTACACATTGCTTACATTGCAGTATTATAGGGCATCATGCTTGCAAGCGAAGCATTACACATTGTTCTGTTACAGGTCACAAGGCTTACAGCAATTGCAAGTATGGCATTACACATTGCGGTACTATAGCAGTCATTAGGCTCGATCGATAGTCAGTGACAATTACTGAGTTATGGAGACTTACCAAGATGGCATTCTGTGTCCACCATTGACAGACACTGGCATGGTGGGTCTGCATAGAATGAGATAGTGAGTGATAATTATATCAACACAAGTTACAGGGACACAATTAGAAGTCACCTATTAGTACAAGAGTCTCGTAAAGCTACAGGTTACAACTGGAATGCATATATAGTTATACTATATACTCTAATAAACACGGCACCCTAACTGTTTCCTCTAGGAAATAGTGTTCTTCTATGCCTCATTAGCTATTCAGAGCAAAGGAGAAAGGGTACATTCGCCTACACATTTTTTTAGTGAATTTTAAATGGGCTGACTGTGTGTGCTGCAACAGTTAAGACAGCAACAATATAAGCACACAATGTGCCACCAGTCAGAGATATAAGCAGAGTCCCCTACATGTAAATACGTACAATGCGAAAAGCACAAAAAGACAATACGTACAATACAGACAATGAGTGGGTTTGTGACTATTACTCGGGTTCAATGATAAGAAGTCCAACATTTCCTTGTGCGACTATCTCAATAGCCTAAGGAGACAATTGGCTTCGTTGAGGGGAAGATCTAGACCAGTTTGATTTCCCATGGTATCAAGAGAAGGGGACTACACCTTATACTAGGTGCGTGTGAAGCATGCAACCTCAAGTATCAACAACCAACCTCTTCCCAAAATCAATGTGACCATTCAAGGTAAAATACTTACGCAGTGGGGCATATCAGTTTAACATATGGCTGCTTCGTCTGCTCCCATATTGAGCACCAGCCATCTCTGTGTACGTACATGTATGTGTGCGGGAAAAGGTCACAGTTCATTACCACCACCACCACATGTATCTAATATCTAGATCTACATGGGCGCATATGCATACAACATTCGTTAGCTGACCCTGTATCTCCCAGTCCATGTAGGAATATCACCTGGAAATGTGTGAAGGGATAATGTGAGTTACTAACTACTGGCTAGCTATTGCTTACAGTCGCTGTGTGCTTTGCACTGGCGTTGATGACCACTGCATTCTTCAGTAGCTCCACTGTTCCTTTTCCAGCCATTTTTCCCCAGACAAAAGTGGGAGGGGCTAGGGTGGGGATGCCTTTTTGCAGAGTCCCTTTTGTAGGGCCGAGGATAAAAGCCAGGGCATGGAAGTTCCTCCACTCCATCACAATTCCTTTCCAGTGATCTACCTTAGCTTGCATTGCAGTGAAAGGCTTGTACTAGCACTGTTACAATATGTAAGGGTGGATCTAATGATCACACTAGACATTGCTAGATATAGATATAGTGCTGAGTGTTTTGTGGTAAATATATATATATATATATATAGTATGCCAATTTGTTTTCTAAAAACTAATTGATGTAATTTTCTGTCCTCGTTAGGTCCAATGGTGCGACCATCAATCCACCCTGCAGGAGACGCAGTCAAGAGATTGAAGATAATGGACTAGAGCGTTTGCTAGCCGATTCTTTGAGCTCAGCGATTGTCATGACAAAACTTCGGATGAACTATTCTGAGTGGATTGATAATTTAGAACCTAGGTAACACTGTAGCCATGTCACAATGTCTTATGACCATACAGATCTTAAATATTTGTTATTGCATGTCTTACTTTCTCCAAATGCTAAATTCACAACCAACCAATCAACTTGTTATTCAGGGGGCCGAGCGGACCTCCACCGCCACCTACAGATGCTGAGAGTCCAAACATTTCCTCATCGCAATACTTTGTAAGTAGACGTCTATTTTGGAATCTTTTTCGTGTTATTTGCATGCTTGTACATTTATAGGCATATCATCATATTTCTGCTGCTCATGATCGTGAGATGACTTCAGTCCTGTGTCTAGAGAGTGGCAAACCACCCAGTTTGGTTCCATTTATCCCTTCCATAGTGATCGCCTTTAAAGGTGACATTTAATAATTACAATTCGGTCATAAACTTAATCAGTGTGCTTTTACAGAATGTACACAACTCATTAAACGGGATGTTAGATCCAACCAAGAAGGAGTAGAAAAAGCCAATCTGACAAGCCATGCATTTGGCATGATCATTCTTTGTTACACTGATGACGAACCAAAGGCCTCATCATTGAATGTTATTTCTGAGGTATGTATAGTATTTAGGTATCTCACTCATGCATGTACATGCAACTATTATATTTTGCAGGAAGCCATGAAAAGCGGAGTAAAGACAGAAGGCTATACTCAATCGTACATCAACATAGAGATAGATGATCGAAAACCTCAAGATGAAAACAACACTGCTCTTTACTTTAAAACAGACCAATTCTACTACTATATCCATGTACGAGATTCAAATCGACCAACTCTTGAACCTAGATATGTAAACGTAAAGGACCACACATCTGACGAAGTTTATAACCATCTCCAATTCAGGTCAGTATACCCTGACAAACGAAAAGAAGATGGAACTTTAGAGACATCCAAAAATGCTGCTACAGGGAGTCGTAATGGAGTAACAGATGCAATGAATAGCTATGTTCAAGATAATAGCCATGGTAACCAGGCAACTGGAAAAGTTCACAACCTAAAGTAAGTTTGCAGTGACTGCTTTGTTTCTGTATTATCTGATATTTTCAGGTTTTGAACGACTGTGAAGAGAAAGAAGTCACTGATGGAGGTTTTCACTGTTGCCAGTTTCTATAAAGATTCTTATTTTTTTCATGTAAATAAACTAGATCTAGTATTTGATACATACTATAAAAATAATATTATGAAAGTATAATACACGACTTTAATTTAATTGTGAGTGGGTAGTAGACTAGGCTGGGTGGATCTCGGAAATCAAGCGCATGCGCTAACATCAGATTTGTGGCTACAAAAAGAGCACAATGCTGTTATATAGCACTGTTATAGGACTGTAGTACGTACAACCTCTCTGCTTTCATCTCTAGTAAGCTAAGGTGAGTTATATGAGTTATGAGATATCTATACCAGCTCGTAACTGTGTTAGCTATTAAACTACTGCATTTGCATGTCTAGTATACTGCATGGTTGATATTATAGATATTACAGCTACATTGTGTTTGTACCTCAAAATGGTTTCTATTGTGTGCTCCCAATTAATCACCAATAAAGTTATAGTTATAGTTTATGTCTATCGTAATTAATTTTGATCCAAGCCAACATAACTGTGTATATTCAGTAGATCATAATTATATTTGTGTGGATGCAGCTATTAGCTACTTGCTGTGGCAACCAGATTTAGATGAAACCTTACAACATTTGCAAACATATGCCCTACAGCGGTCTACCTTACTTTGCGGTGGTTATTCCCTAATACAACTGTATTTAAATTGAAGAAGCCAAATTTTACTCAATCGATAAAACGGATATCACTACAAATGTTATAGTACCCTGCTATACTACACACTCCATGTGTTAGTTTATAATGCAAGTATTTTGTCCTAATCCCAGCAACAATGGAGTCCCATGGCATCTTTATCAAACCAACTAGCAATGACTTCTTTGCCATTAGTAAATTGTTAATCAAATTTGCTGAGAGTACTCAGTTTGGCGATGAGGATAGTTCAAATGGACTGATCATACCTATCAGGTAAGACCAATGCTGTGCACTGTCATACCAACCCTGGAGCAGATAATCTTTTTTGCATGTGTGTTTTGGTGGTGGTGTTTCATAGCAGTAATGTTAGTAGTGTCAACATAACAGTTGTTTTTTATGGAAACACCATGGATTCACAAGAGAAAACATTTTGTATACTCTGTTTATCTGTATATTTTATAGATGCGCATGGTTTACTTTCAGGTAGGAAAAAGAAAACAACAGAAAACTTACACTGTCTGGTTCACCTGCACAAAATATAGTACAGCCTTGAATAAACAATAAGCACTGAATGATTGCACCACAACCAATATGTAGCTCCAAGTGAATGTACAATGGTAAATTGAAGTACTCTTCCCCCTCCTCCCATGCATACACAGCCCTGAACGTACTCAGCGTGTCCAGAAGGATGGTCCAGGAGGGAAAGGAAAGACCAATGTTCCACCTGTAATGTCTCTACGGTCTGTTAATGGAGAACTTTACGTTGTTGACAATGGACAAGTAGTTGAAAAGGGATATTTTGTAAGTTATGTTCCTTACGTAATGACTACATGCTATACAATGTCACGCATGACTAATGAAATTGCTACAGGAATATCATCACATCTCTTCGGCTGAAATGACCACAATCCTGAAACTTGGCAATGATCCAACCCACGAGTCTCCAACTCTGGTGCCTTTAGTGGAGAGTGATCACCCTGATGGTAAGAAGCATTTAAAGCACATGCACGGTTGCACTTTCACACTATTCTCTTTACAGGTACCAAGCTCAGTAAACATAATTACCCTAAACAAGAGACGCCCACTTCAGAAACGGTGAACTTGCTGGGTGTTGAGTATGGTAATACACTGGCTCTGGAATACAGTGATGACCCCAAGGACACTCACGCCAAGCTAGTCATTCTACCACAGGTAAAGCACAACAACGTATACACCAGTGACTATCTTATATCCCCTGCAGCATGAGTTGAAACAGATCATGGAAGATATGGAGAAAGGAAAGAAGATGATTTTCAAGACAAATCCGGTAATCAAGATTCGCACACTGGTGGAAATGGCCAATCCGTCAGCCTCCAGTGATACTCCAAACAACATTGCTCTCTACTTTGAGACCTCTCGGTTCTACTACTACATCCACGTGGATTCCACTGTGAATCCACCCATACTAGACCTGAAGCCGACAGAGAAGACAAAAGCATTCGATCCTCACAAAGATTTTGTGAGACATTTACAATTTGTAGAGCGAGCAATAGTGAAAGGAGAGGATGGGAAGCTTGCAACTCTTGCAGAAGACCAAAAAGACGGGCCAGAGATAGATGATCTGCCTGATATCAACAGTCTTAATTTAGTCAGCCGCTCTGAGAGTGACCCTGTTGCAAGCATACCAACAGTTTTACAATTTCTGTCTGAGCCAAGCAACCACAACGACCGAAATTTGAAGGAAAAAGAAAAAGAAGTCATCACGAATGACTCGGCAACCAAGAGTAATGGAAGTGATCTCATAGAAGAGTCAGAGTCGTCAATTGAAACTGGACCTGTCACAGCGGATGTGTGAAAGTGTCAAATAACAACTCCCTAAAACTGAAACTATAATTATCATGACTCATAATAGATCAAGAGTGCTTATCAGTTATTTTTTGTAGCATAAATTATCTAAAGGTACGTGTATAATTGCACCCGTATTAATTCTTATTAGCTATACAGGAGTACATTAATTTTATTCATGGCTAACAGTTTACTTAATTGTATATACATGTACTCCTGGCTATGTCCATACATGTAGCAGCCCACACAGACATGCTAATTAGTCCATATTGGGGGTGGGGGAAAACCCAGAGCACGTTGTTAATTATAGTCTCCTAATTGGCTTAACTTGTACACTGACAACACAGCATTTGAGATCATCAACAACAGTAACAAACATGCTGACACAAGTAATTTACTTCCCCAAACATGCAGACCATAACATAGAGCAAAAATAGCAAATACATATATACTACAAACACCAGTGTTGTAATTCGTATTTCACAACCTTAATTACAAAAAAAATAACTTTATGTATAATATGTTCACCATAAAAATTCAGAGACTGTACGTCCCACTTGTTTCAAGCCTTATGTGAGTGCCATGACGATGCATCAGTCTTCAGAGAGGCAGTGTGTCTGTTTGGGTGTGTGTTCTCCCAACGCAGCATCCATGGGCCGTGAATGGTCGTGTCAAACTCATTAGCGTCATTGTAACCCACGTCCTCAGCTTGGAGCTTGTTCCGATCGATAGCCGCAAAGTCTAGAAAGATAAGAAATTGATAGTATACAAAGATCTATTATTTTGTTAAACTACACGTAAAACTGAAACCTTCTACATTATCAAAATCCCTCACGCATACTATAGCAAAACACTGTTAAGATTCCCAAAGCATATAATCATTGAAAGTGATAAAAGCTACAGGAGTAGTGCCAATCCTAGTTAAAGCCTACTGGCTTAACAATAGCGACAATAATTATGTATAAGGGTCAACTAACTCGCTAGAGGTGAACTCCTAACTAGTGACCATAGATCCAATCTTGAATTCGCACATTTGCTATACCTTCCCAATTGATGTTGTAGTCAGGCTGTCCTTCCTTGCGCATTGGTAGGGCATCTTTCAGTCCGTGGAAGCCAACAGGTTTACTGGGGTCTTGCCAGCGAAGATCAAGGCTCCAGCGAACCTTGTCTGAGAAGTTCTCCAAGCTGCGATGTGGAATACAGTTGTTGAGGAAGACAAGTCCTCCAAAAGGCACTTCACAGTTTACAGCTGCTTTTCGGACGTTGATATTGTATGCTTTCTCGATTTCACTCTCTGGCAGATCCACATACCACGTGTCCCCGGCGCAGCAGGTGTGTGTGAGGGTTGTACCGACCTTGTGACCTTCAGGGATCATCTAAGGGAAGAGGCAAATGTTTGCTATTATGCAATATAGCACTGCAAGTCATGTGTTATGGAGAGGCTTCATGCTCAAAGGACAACTGCCTTGTAAGGAAAGGAAACACATAAGAATGGCACAAAGGACAGACCACACACACACATCTACTAAAACCCCCCACCCTAGGTGTATGTGATTTCCATACTTGGTTACTAATTGCATTAAACTATTCAAAGGACTTGCACCACACAAGGAAGTCTACTCACTTGCATACATCCATTCAGTGTGTTTGCGTCCAGCAGGGGAATCCAGGCCGTGGGCATGAGCGTACCCAGTGCGTCCTGGTCCAGGTAGGCATTGTCCTGGTGCCAGGGAACGGTCGTCTGTTCGTTCTGTGGTGTCTTTGTCCTCAAGTTCCACACAGGATGACCTGTATCGCCACAAAGACAAAAATTGTAAATAGCAAGTACGACTGTATATGGCTTATTGTGTGGAAACATGGGAAATTGACATTGTTTGTTAGGATTCAAGTAGACTAAATTTGATTAACTAGGGATGGAGGAAATTAGGTGGGGCATGGGATGATTTCAAGTTTGGGAAAGTTACATATGCACGTAGTACTATTACTATCACAACCTCAAAGAAATCCCAACCTGACCATACATCCACCCTAGAATAACAACCTTACTGGAGTTTGCAGAATCTTTGCAACACATGAATAAAAGTGTTGAGCACTGTGGTTCCTTATGTGGGAAATCCTCATACATTTAAGTAGTAAAACAGACCACAGTGTGTACACAAAATCCATATAAGGAACGGGTAACGCTCTACGCTTTTACTGGTGTGTTGCAAAGACTCTGCAAACTCCAGTACCAGAAATATTGGGTCCAATGAACTGCTCCACCACATTCAAGAGTCTGTCTCCAGACCAGAGGTCTCGGAATGCCTTAGGGAGGTACCCCATCTTATGCAGTATAACTGTGGAGCCTTTGAACTGGTTCTCGATCAGAGTAAGCCGCTCGTAGAAGCCGGCGTTCTCATGCTTGTTGGTGATTTTACCTCCCTTGTACAGCTTATTAGCCAGTATATCCACACACTCCTCCACAGCCTGAGTACAGAGCACAGGTTAAAGTCACAGCATTTATTACATTACACACAAACCGTATGTATAACAGTGCACTGCTGATCTCTAATGACATAGACATATTTATACTCACTCTAGACATACATACACAGTCATCGTCTACAAATTAAATTTGTTTGTGCAAAGGTAATGATTCTAAAACTGAATGGTGTCATTTGAACTAAGAAGGCAGCCCCGAATCATAACAATGTTATCTAAAGAAGGAATCTCACCTTAATGACTGGCTCCAGCTCACTCTTCTTAAAAAAGTTCGGGACGACCAGAAAGCCTTTATCAAAGTACTGCTCCACCTGCCATCTCTCCAGCTGGCCAGGCTTCTTCTCCCGGGGCTGTGGAGGCACTGTTGTGTACACCTCAGGCACAGGGACTTGTGGACCTGCATGATTATTAAACTAAAGGGGATGAGACTAAAATTAATGTAGAAACTCATTATTATCCATAAGCTAACGGGTACAGTAGTGTTTGCATGAAATGGACAATGTATTGATTTAGCTATCTACCATAAGATATCGATTTAAGGTGACCACACCCTCAAGCTTAGGCAAGTTTTAATTAAGCGGCTTGATATCCGACACTAGGACTTAAGAAGCGACCTCTGGCTTCGTAATTATTTATAAAAGTGACGCCTTAAATCAAGGTCTTAATAATTATGCAATGGTATCAATTATTAATTATGCAATGGTATCACAGTGTACAGTATTATAGTTCCGAGGGATATTTCAGCCTTGCATTCCCTTAGATTTTGAACCACTCACATGCTGTACTCTGCTGGCACCTCACAAACACGGCTGCCTGCTGCAGGGGCCGTGCAAACCTGGAGCTGGAGCTGGAGAAGCGAAAAAGACCTGTGACCTTGCTCAGTGAAGCCATAATTGTTTGTTTGAGCTGTGACCTTTTCTTTGTTGACCTTTGGCCTTTCTGTGATAAGAAAAAAGCTTAAACTTTAACCTTTCCCCTATTTATCCGGAAGATAGTGAAATTTCCAAGAATATTATGCATGATCAAGTGGCTACAATCTTTTCTATGATCTGAAGACAATCTTACTTTATATATGTACGTGGGGAGTCTATCAAATGACATTTTAGCTATTTGTACTTTCTCCAGAAATTAAGCAACTTCCTAGGTGAGATATTGTATATTTTCTTATTGATGCACACTGTCATTGCACACATGGACTTCATTGCACTGTAGGTGTTATATGTACGGATTAGTTTTACTGCACTTATAAAGACGACCCTCTATATTTAGACATTTCACCCATACAGCATCATAAATTCTGTTATAGATCTACATCGCCGAGTCTTGCAAAACGTAATTATTTTTTTAATAGTGTCACCTTTAATTAATCAGTGAACACTGTGTGTATCAATATTCTAGATTAACGCTACAGTAACTATGGCGACGGGTGCCAACACTACACCAATTTCTCGTCTACATCCTATCCTTGCAGCCAAAATGTCCGGAAGGTATGTATTTATAATTAAATAATTACTTAGGGGATTTTTTAGATTAATCTTCTAACCTCACTTTGACCCTGTTGTACTACCCCACCCCCCACACATCTACACGTACATGTACACGTACGTATAGTGATGGAGGAAGTAAGGACCCAGAGCTGCAGAAACACCTCCTAGCAGCCAAAAGAGCAGCGTCAGCGCTTTTCCCTGGGGATCAGCCTAAGAAGAAGGCACGCAAGAGTCGTTGGAGTGAGGAGAGCACTAAGATGGTCCTCCCTGGTCTGCCCACCGTCCTGCCCGCTAACATGAAGGAGGACGAACAGAAGCTCTATCTGAGTGAGTGTGTGTGTTGTGTTGCCTCGTGGCTATCTCAGAGAGTAGGTACCTTGCAATCTGCTTGCAGGAATAGCCTCGGGGATTTTTCCGAGTTATGATTGTGCAATTAACTCCTTCAGGAGTTGTCATTAAGAGGGATTACTGTATAAGAAGTTGCTCGCTGCAACCCATACTGTAGTGTACTGCAGGCTAAGATTGTTCCGATGCCACTTGCTTATCTGTCCCTGTATATGTATGTGTGTGTGTGCAGTGCATTTAAAGATTGAGTCTATTAGCAGACAGCTGAGGACGGGAGAGTTTGACCTTTCACTGGACCCTGCTGAAAGGTAAGACACGAGAAACTAGGATAGGAGCTAGATATCTTTAGAAGCCGATTTTTGGGTTCATGTACTTCCATTGACCTACACAAAAAATATGATTTCTTGAGGCGTCTATTATGACCAGCATTTACATACCGTATAGTGAGTAATTTTCGGGGGTCAAAACATTCGTGGTTGGGCACTTTAGTCAGTTGTGGATATTATTTTTCGTGGTTGCTTGCACTGCAGGTAAAGGTAGTCAAGGTCACTTCATTCATGGGTATAATATTCGTGCTCAGAGATTCAACCACAAAATCATGAAATGTTTACACCCTGAAACTACCCGCTATATATACGGTAGTCTCACGTACAATGTACACTGCTATGTCATTGTAACTCCTCCCCACTGCCCCCCCTCAAGGTCCCCGTCCCCGGAGCCTATCTATAGCCACGATGGTAAGAGGCTTAACACTCGCGATGTTCGTGCGAGGAAGAAGCTGGAGGAGGAGAGACACGAGCTAGTGCAGCAGGCCACCAACCTCAACCCAGAGTACAGGCCACCTGTAGACTACAAGTACGTCGATATTGTTAGAAAATTCACTTGTTCCAAGATCCAAGACTATGTATGGGCCACGTCTAATTCTGATGGTGTAGTTTCTTCCTAGTGTTCACAGCGTAATAATAAATATACGGTGGCAATTAAAGCTTTGAGCTCTGCAATAATTTGTTGAACTGTTTCCTCTCCAATGTACAGAACGCCCACTAAGAAGTTTGAGGACAAGGTATTCATCCCCCAAGATGACCATCCTGAGACCAACTTTGTGGGTCTGCTCATCGGCCCTCGAGGACACACACTCAAGCAACTGGAGAGAGATGTGAGCCAGTAGTAGTGTTACTGACTGTAGCTGGGTCTGTGTTATGTAGCTTCAGTGCAGTGAAAATAGACCCAATCACTCTCCCACTATTCAGTACTGGTACTGAACAGTGGGAGAGTGATTGGGTCTATTCCCTGGTCAGGGTGTCATACAGGATTTTGAAGTAGAGGGGGGAAGTGAGAGAAGTAACCAGAAAATTTGCTAAAAACAATACCCAGCTATGGACACTCAGTCTACAACTAGTACATGTACTTGAAAGGGGGGGAAAATTGTAGCTAGTTGGGATATCCCCCCTTTCCCCCCTGTATGACATACGCATTATTTCATCAAGTGGTTAACTTTAAGCCTAAAGCATGCGATTTCAAATGATTGGTACATGTGCTTATTCTTTGTTCAATACCCTCTCAGTCTGAGACCAAGATAATGATCCGTGGTAAGGGGGCAACAAAGGACGGGAAGGTGGGACGCTCCCTGCTCCCTCAGCCAGGCGAGGACGAACCACTCCACGCACTAATTACAGGGTACACCCCCGAGACCGTCAAGAAAGGCGTTGATCTGGTGGGTGTGGTTGTTTGAAATTTCAATGTGTACTCTCTCCATACAGACACACGTGTAATCTGGATATTATTAACTTTCCTCTTGCACAGATCAATAACATCATTCAGAGTGGCATAGATGTTCCGGGTAACGACAACGACCTGAAGAAGTTGCAGCTGCAACAGCTGGCAGAGCTCAATGGAACCTTCAAACCTCTCGACATAATCAAGTAAGTAGATTCATCCATGCACAGCATATATTCATTCTGGGTGCGTTTCATCAACTCTGCGTATTGTGACTATACTAGTGGTACGTAATCGGTATCACATGACTATCACATGACTCTCTCATGACTCTCTCAGGTGCCGTAACTGTGGTATGTCAGGACACAGAGACTGGGAGTGCTCTACTGGCACCAACGTCACCTCTAGTGTCATCTGTGAGCGGTGTGGGGGCGGGGGGCACATTGCATCAGACTGCAGGGTCGACTTGTAAGTTTAATATAATTACGTGTACCCCACAAGAAGTAAAAATTACCGTTTGCCACAGGTCTACCGTTGCTCCTAGTGCCACTACTGTCACTGACAAAGCCAAGATGGACAGTGAGGTGAGAGACATACAGGGAAGGCAGTCATGTGCTCAGAACTTTCCAAGTGGTGACCATTTACAATCCTCGATATGAATTCAACACACATTTTCGTTTTTTATAATAAAAATTATAGTAAACTAGGTCTAAGAGTTGGTTATTTTCGTCTAGAGGTGTACAACCCAACCACCACCGACCAGTGTGGGCACATCTTTGGGAATGTACTGTATTTAGCCCTAACATCATGGGTGACTAAAACCATCAGTAACATGGTGTGCTTGCTTGTCTCCCCCTCCTCCTCCAGTATCTGTCTCTGATGAAGGAGCTGGGAGAGTCAGTACCAGGGTCTGCAAAGCCAGCCGCCAAACCTAGTGGTGATAATATGGTGAGTCTAACACTACTTCTATGTTGTGTGTTTTGTGACCTGTCTAGCTTGTGTACTGTATTTAGATACTGTATGAACTGACTCAGTGTTGTATGCATTGCAGCATTTTTATATCAGTTGCAATCTTGTCTTACTAACTGTGCTGATCCTCACAGATGAATAGGAACCGCCATCACCACTCTGGTATGGGCTCTCAGCCTCCCTGGATGCAGAACCCTATGAGACCACCTCTCCCTGGGTTTCCAGGACAAATGCCAATGGGACAACCCTTCATGCCTCCAGCAGGTCTGTCAATAATGTATGAAACTTTCCTAGTATAATTATTCAAAGCAGTCTATAAGTTTCTGTTTTAGTGTGAGCCTCATTGCAATGCTATTACAGTAGAAGTTCACCCACAGAATAGACTACTACACATACCAATTGTATTTCTCCTCAGGCCACTTCCCTATCCCCTGGGCCATGCCTCAAGCCCACGCTCCCCTCCTGCCAATACCACAACCAGCGATGGGTGAGTTTGTCTATTGTCACAGTAGTACTATTGCTTTAATTGTCTCGTTAATGATGATTGGACATTTTAAATTTTGTATTGTATGCTACATACATGTACTTTAATCTGTATTGCACTGTATTTGCAGGTGCTCAGCTGCCTACTGCCGTGTCCAGTGCAGACTCTGCCCCTCCCACCTCAACTCAACCATGGCAACAAGCAGTCTCACAAGGTTCAGCACCATGGCAACAAGCGGCCATGCAAGTTGCAACACCATGGCAACAAGCAACCTCACAAGTTGCGACACCATGGCAACAAGCGACCCCACAAGTTGCAGCACCATGGCAACAGGCCCCTCCTGGAATGTTCCAGCCTCCTATGATGAGTACTCCTGCTCCTCCCCTCCCGGCTGGAGCCCCTCCCCCTCCCCCTCCTGAACAGGCATGGGTAAGTTGTTACTCAATGCATTTACTGTAACAGTGTAGCTGCAGTGTTTGATAGATCTCTAGGTACATGTAGGGTTCCATGTTGTGCCTACTGTGACTTTCTGTTTAGTATATCTAGTGTTTGGTAGATCCCTAGGAACCTCTCTCAATGTTGTTCCTACCAAGCATTTCTAATTAGTATGTCTAGTGTTTGGTAGATCCCTTCTGGGTAGGAACCTCTCTCTGTAAGGCTCAATTGTTGTTCCTACCAAGCATTTCTGTTTAGTATGTCTGGTGTTTGGTAGATCCCTAGGAACCTCTCTCTGTAAGATTTTATTATTGTCTGTCTACATGCACATGCATGCCTTTATGTTTATTCTGTCATTAGATTCATTGTGTACATCTCCTCCATGCATTCACTGAATCACTAATTATATGTTCTTCTTGTACATATTTTCACGCACCCTCTGTCCCTGCAGAGCACGGCTGCCCCACCCCCTCCTCCGCCACCACCATCAGACTCAACGTCATGACAGTAATATGGACATTGTTATAGCCTTTATATACAATGTTAACCCACATTGGTTGCTTCTCTTTCTGTCTTTGTATATTTAATATATGTACGTGTACATGTACTTCTTACTGTATTGTTGAAGAATCATACTGTTTGCTTGACTGATATAATAATTGAAATTAATCATGTCACACTAACAGAGAAGAGCTATTGAAATTTCTTGAGTCCACTTTGAAAGGAGAGACCATCTCCAAGAGTAGCCAGCTGTAGGAAGAAATAGACAGTAAATATTTGGAGCATGGCTAGCTATTATATATATAGAAACAGACAAACAGGGAGAGATTGATTTCTTGGGGTTGTGCATGCCTTGTTTATTGCTTTGTGCCTGTCCCTGCTCACTATCTCTTCAACAATCTCTCCATCACCTTTAACCAGCCTGCATACGCGACACAAACCAATAGATCACAATTAACAATGACAACAACAGTGTAAGCTTATAGAGGCAGTACCTGTGTCTCCCTGTTTCTGGATCCAACACTCGTCTAACAACGCTTTGCTGCTTCTCATAATCCTCACGAGTCATCGGTCCTCGGGACTTACTAGGGAGTGGGGGTGGGAGAGTGGAGGTACAGTAATGAATCAGTGTTCATACCTTGCAGGTGGGGGTGGTGGAACGTCTCTATTGACAGAGGTCACTTCTGTAGTCCTAGCAACGACAGGTTTCTCTTTCTTTATGCTATCATGATGTGAACGCTTCTTATTGTGATTGTGTTTCTTTACTTTTGGCTCCTTATGTGAGTGCTTCCTTTTCTTCTTTGATTTGTGTGAGCGTTTGTATTCGCTAGAGTCGGTACTATCCTCACGATCACTCAATTCCGAGCTACTACAGCTGCTCGAGTGTCGTCTCTTTCTCTTCTTTGGTTTCTCCGAGTGCTTGGAGTCTCGCCCTTTACGCTTCACAGCCTCCATTGGTGGTGGTCACTGCACGCAATAAAGGGATCAAGACACGTACGTACGTAGACTCTACACACTATTAAAAAGCTGTTAATAGTTCATCGTGTGGAATATAACACTAACCCAATCTGTTCAATCCATTTACTAGATCTACACAGTACAGGAGGAACTGCAGGGGCCTGGAGGACAGTGCAGTCTAGACGACCAGCAGAATGCAGTGAAGGCTTGTCGTTGAATGGTAAAGATCCTCTAGTTTACAATGCATAATAGACGTTCTTCTTAGGCATTTTATAACTTTATTGTCCCTATACCATTTTCCTAAAATCAACACATCTGAGTGTAGGATTGGACAGGTCCTCTCTAGATGTACTGCTGAAGTATGTGAGAGGTAGACACTAGGCTATTAGTAAGTATTTTGATCACATCATGATCCCTGCCATTTTTATCCACCCAGCTAAAGAGATTGACATTGACGAAAAGAACCACCTAACCGAGTTGAGTGGCAGTGGAAGTGATCAGTAGTCACCAGTACGTTGGGTGTACGTGTTTGTCCGTTAACTTGTCAGTGTGAGCATGAGCAGAGGAAGGGGGCGGGGCAGAGGGAGGGGGAAACCCTTCGCGAACATGGAGGGTATTGGGCTCGCACCAGGCGCAGCCGCTCCTCCACCCATTCTGAAACCACCACCACTTTACCCAGTTCTCGAACGGAAACCTATGGAAATGAAAATTGATGATGTCAGCAAATATCTGTACTCGATCAAGCAGGAATTTCGACAGCACATGAAGCAAAGCCCATTTCATCTTAAGAAAGATCGTGTGAAGGCTTCGATTGATCGCTACTCTGATAAATATCAGGAGGCTACAAATGACAAAGCAGAAGAAACGTTACCATGGAAAACAGAATGGTCTTACTTCCCTGAAGAACTACAACTCAAAAAAAAGCGAAAAATTATTAAGAGAGTCGTGAAAACCAAACTGAGTACCGTAAAACGCAAAAAGAGAAAAATAAAGCAAAAAATTGAGTCTGAGAGTGACTCTGATTCTGCTACTCCTTTGAAAAAACGAAAGGTGACTTTTGAAGATTCTGACGTTGTCACACCCAAAGACAAAGACGTGTTGAAAAAGCTGAAAGAACTTGAGAAAACGGAGGGTAGTGATGACAATGCCTCAGGGGAGGAGGCAATTAGTGGAGACGAGGAATATTACGACGAAGTGATTGAAGAGGAAGGAACTGACTACAACCAGACGTACTTTGATAATGGAGAGGATTTTGTAGAGGAGGACAATTTGGAAGAGAACGAAGGACCTTATTACTAGTTGTTGTTGTGTTTTTGATTTGAAATCAGACTTTTGTACCAATCTCATCAATTATTGAACCAAACTGAATTTTGTCCTGACTAAAGTACATGTATAATAGGAAGATCCTTTCTTTTCATTAATTCCTGTTTATTTCTTTCACCTACAGATGGAGACAGATGATATTGAGGCCATGGATACGGTTGATGACACTCAACCCACCACCCCTCCCCTAATGCACATCACCCTCAAAACGGGGGACGACGGAGAGCCCGTGTTGTTGTCCTACACTCCCCTCCACTCTCCTTTCTGTCAGCAGATCTCTATGCAAGAGTACAAGGAACAGGCTACCAGCTACACTCAGCAGTCTGTCAAGGAGCTGAAGGCTTCACAAGAGTACAAGAGACACGTGGAGAGATGTCACAGGTAACAAAATAACAGCTCAAGAATTACAACAACTCAGGCTTTCTTGTCGTCCTTCCTCAGTATAAAATTACTAGGCTTTTTTTGCATGCTGTTAATTGATATTGCTCTAAATAT
This sequence comes from Halichondria panicea, assembly GCF_963675165.1. NCBI lineage: Eukaryota > Metazoa > Porifera > Demospongiae > Suberitida > Halichondriidae > Halichondria > Halichondria panicea. The sequence continues at coordinate 7,116,457 of NC_087378.1, forward strand.
TGTTTTCTCAGTCGCAGAAGATAATTATTTTAAGTGCCATTTACCCCCCCCCCCCCGGTAGTTGTGGAGTGGTGTGGTACGATGGTCATGTGACTCAGGGTTGTAAGGAATGTGGAGGGTATGCCATGACTCGAGAGTGCCCCATCTGCCGAGGCGTGTGTGGGAAACGATGGAGAAGAACAGTGGACATGGTGAGCCTGTAATAGCTGTCCATTGACATCTATCATTTCAAGGATGTCCAAACACTATACATGTGCACTTTATCTGCTCATGGTCCCACCTAGCCTCATTCCCAGGCCGATTTGTCAACAAATCGGCCTAGTTGTCGACCTAGCATTATTTTAAAGACAAATCGGCCTGGGAACGAGGGTAGGTCCCACTTAGTCTCATGAATCAGCTGCACCTTTGGTGTCCGTCTGAGCACTCTTTACGTGAACTCATGGGCCACGGTGGATTTCCAACGTGCCAATGGGATTGCTCACAAGCATCAGGTGACTTGAATAGGAGGCAGCAAATAGTGAAACTTTACATGCAGTTGAGCAGCAAGCAGTGATGTGGCTGAGCAGAGATAGCGGATGTGGTTGCATTTTTATGGTTTTGTTAGCTTGTACAGTGACGTAATACATTCCATTGTGAAATGACTTCACGTAAAGAGTGCTCAGACGGACACCAAAGCTGATTCACGAGACTAGGTCCCACCATGCCGCCCCCCAACCCCGTGGAATGATTGATACACAAACAAGAAATGAAGCATTCAAGGAAATACGTGTTCTATCTAGGAGTTTGTAGGGGAAGACGAATAAGGGGTCCTGTGGGTCTTCTCGTGGGAAAAAGTTCTTTTAGCAGCTTCTCAGAATGATATTTGAATGCCATACGTAGTAGATTGTAGACCTTAGTCTCTAGTTTTGAATTTGCAGAATAGTGGGGGGGGGGAGAGAGAAACTCTTTGCCCCACCCCCCCTCTCACTGGATAGAACCCTGCATAATTAAATGCATTGTCCATGTATCCTTCTTACAGAGTCACAGCATGGCCGATGCTCACTGGGAGGGGGAGTGTGGACACAAGGAAGCAGCTGCCAAATTGAAACAGTTATTACATATTCACAGTATAACAGATGCTATGGAAGATTTGCAAACATGATTGTGATTTTAATTTTGCTTGCTAGATCTTTTTTATGTTGTGTTGTGATTCATTGGAATGTGTGACGTTCGTTTTGCAAACCACTAAATCCGTTCTATTAGGGAAAAATCAGCATGTGAACCCACAGTATGAAGAAAGGAGGTGTGGCAGCTAGCTGCAGTATGAACTCCCGGATCTCTGTAGCAAATGCTACTAGATCAGAGCTGCTGCGATCTGGCTTGGTATGCCATTGCTTGGTAACAACAGATGGCTGTGGGTGGTCCTCTTGCTCTCCACCAACCTCCTCACTGGTCTCTTTGTCTTCATCAATCTGAAGGACACTGGTGAGAAATCTTGTGGCCAGGGTAGCTGCCGACCAATGGCGACCATGTGGGCTGACTAGACTTACTGTACATCTACTGTAGCTGGCTAGAGAGAAGTGCATGGACTCAATCAATCAGCCTCCCTATTTAAGTAGGTAGATCCATAGATGTTAGATCCACGTATGCATGACGATAGCGTAGCCTTTCAGAAATCTGCTCGTGTATAAAAGTAATGGATGTTGTCTACTCTTGTTCTTCATACGCAGGTGATCCTGATAGATATGACAGCAATTACCACCAATTTAATGTGTACAGTAGCCATCAAAACAGCAGGAGAATATCACCACGACACACCATTATTGAATCACCTATTACTGTACAAAGACGAACACAATCTCAACTGAAGTTGAAGAAGCTGCTGGGAAGATTCGGACTTTTGCTAGCAAATTCCTCAGCGACTTCAGTGTATGCAAACTGCTCAATAGCCTCCGAACGGAATAGTTGCGAGGTGGCCAGTGTACGAACTATGATGAACTTTGACCTGGACTCTTCAAGCGCCTGTTGGACTATGTCACACACTAATTTGACTATCACGGGACAATGTTCACACAGCACAGAGTCTTCGACCACCACTAGCCAACCGAGCGTGCGGAGTATATTTGCCATCACACCAACTTATGCACGCTACACTCAAAAAGTTGACCTCACTTCTCTGTGTCAGATGGCGATGCACGTGCAGAACTTAGTGTGGATTATCGTGGAGGATTCTAGCGAGAAGACGGATCTAGTTGCAGACCTACTGGACCGATGCAAAGTCACGAGTGTTCACTTGAATGTACGCACACCACCCTCCTATAGACCACGCCCAGGTGCCGATAGATACAAGGAGATGTACTCTCGAGGGGTTAAACAGAGGAACTTGGGGTTGGGCTGGATCAGGAAACATTGCTCAATAGTGAAGAACTGCACGGGAGCTGTGTACTTTATGGATGATGACAACAAGTATGACCTGAGGCTGTTCGAAGAGGTAACTATTGTGATTAGACTAAAGACTAATGTTTTGACTCCCTTAAAAGGTTTCTTTCAATTAGTTTAATTATAAAGTATACCAGATGGTATCTTTTCAGAGGGAGGACACGATTAACCTTAGCTCTAATTAGCTAATTATCGCGACCTTTTAATTACATTCTTTGAACGATTCATCTTTTCTTTCTTTATAACCTCTACATATTGGGACACACAGAACAGTACTGTAGTATGAGTGACAGGCAATTCTTGCAGGCACAGAGCAAACCATACAAATAAAGGGGTGTTAGAAGCTGAGACTGTTAGTGTCATTGATGTTCTTCATGTTGGAGACACTCTGAACTAAACAATTCCATGTTGCAGCTTTATCACAGAGACAGGAGTGCCTAGCGCCTGGGGTGCTTCTCACAGGGATCTTGGAGACAGGAGTGCCTGGGGTGCTCCTCATAGGGATCCTGTCTCCAGGATCAAGAGTGCTTCTCACAGAGACAAGATCAGAGTGCCTGGGATGCTTCTCACAGGGATCTTAGAGATAGGAGTACTTGAGGTGCTTCTTATAGGGGTCCTATTACCTTCAGGTCCTGACAACTTGGCCATAGGGGTACCTCCAGTAGGAGAAAAGGCTTACTTTGCTCTAGCTCTTGTGTTCAATATGTAGAGGTTATAAAGAAAGAAAAGATAAATCGTTCAAAGAATGTAATTAAAAGGTCGCGATAATTAGCTAATTAGAGCTAAGGTTAATCGTGTCCTCCCTCCTCTGGTATCTTTTAGTTCAGTACCTCCTCTGTTTTAGTTTGCAAGTTTTTGTCAGCATGGCCAATCTTTGATAACTGAGCTTGTGCTGTTAGTTCAAGAGAATTATGCAGCTACATGTAGTGGCCACTTTCATGTCCTCTGCTTTTGTATGCTAGAAATGGAATACAAATGTTACGTAATTAAGTATTATCCCTTTGTTCCTCACTCGCATCTGTAGATAAGGAAGACGGAGAATGTGTCGGTGTTCCCTGTTGGTTTCAGTGGGGGACTCAAGGTGGAGGGGCCCACGTGTAACAAGGAGAGACGGGCAGTCTCATGGCATGCTGAATGGGGACCTGACAGGTAATGTACTCCAGCTAGCATAATGTAACAAAGTCGAAGGTTTATAGTATAGAAAGAAGATGAATAGATCTACTATCACTTGTTATTCAACTTATATAACATTTATAGAGCTACGTCTGAACTTGAACAATGCATTCATGTAGATTGTTCGTTATTGTTCCCCCAGGCCTTTCCCTATAGACATGGCTGGGTTTGCCATCCAAGTGACGGTCCTCCTCTCCAAGCCGGATGTGTGGGTGGGATTTGACGAGTTAGGGGAGCCCACTCAGCGAGGTTATCTTGAGACTAGCTTCCTGGAAAAGTTTACCAGTAGAGACGCAGTCGAGTGTAGGGGAAACGACAGAGAGGTGTGTTGTGCATACTAGCTCTAGTGTGCATGTGCATACCTCATTGTACCCAGGAAAATAACTTGTACTAAAACAACGTTGTGACTTACATGTACAGTATGTAGGGAGATTGTATGTATCCTTCGTGTCCTAGTTGAATTTGTAGGTATTCGATAGCTCAATTGAATGATGAGCTATGATTGTTCGGGTCCAAATATTCTGTTTTTGAAGAGAAGCATGAGCCCTGGTGATGTTTCCAACCTAGTTGGGATTGTCTGATTCCACAGTCTCTACCCATGATAATTATTACCATGTATTTGTACCGTGTAAAGTGATGATAGCAACAGTATTTCATGCACTGTGTCATGACTTGCATTGTTCTGCTTTATACAGGTCCTGGTGTGGCATGTGAAGACACAGAAACCCTGGATCTTATATGAAGTCAACAACCCAACTGATGACCATTTTGAAGTCTGATAAACAGTGATTATTTTTTCTACATCTATTATCATTATACTGTGTGTTATTAATTTATTTTTTCACTTCCATTTTTTGTCACATGTAAATTTTGCAATAATTAACGATTCATAAAAATCGAGGAAAGTAAACACATTATGAAATAGCACATAATACTTATACAGATCTATAAAAAGTATACACAAGCACAAACGTTAATTAGCCACAAACGTTATAATTAATTATATTGCTACATTGGAGAGTAGGTACCAAGTTTAGTTTCAAAGTCTAGCTTGAGTCTCGTCTGTAACTTGAACACCTGCGTCTTGTCATGCCACTTGAGCAGCTCTTGTGGTAATAGGAGGACAAATGGCCACAGAAAACCAATAATCCATACATAAAAGGGAATGGAAGATAGGCTTGAAATGACCGGCAAATTTCTGACAGTGGTTGCAAACGCTTGAGATACAGCAAAGTATATGACTTGTAAGGTAACAACAGTAAGCAGGACAACAATATACTGCCATGATAAGAATCGCCATAGTTTCCAAATTTGTTTTGTGCGATGGATGAATCTGAGAGAGTAAGAGGATAGATACAAACAAAGAAAGAATGATACAAGATCTTGAGCCAATAACAGTCCTTGTTCGCTGTTTCCACGCCAACCGTTCCAAGCAGACGACCCATTTCTGTTCCCCAGTAAAACATGACAGTCTGAATTAGGGATATCGTTGAAGCATATTCCCGATAGAGTCAGTCCAAATAACAGTAAACACACAGCAATCGTAGGGACAAAGGTCACCACAAAGTCGGACAATAATAAATACTTCTCGCTCAATATTTGCTTCTTTCTAGCCGGCATCTGTGACTTAATTCTCGGGTCTTTTGGAGTCCATAGAAACGACATTGAGATGCACGGAATAACAAAAAACACAAGCCAAAACAAGTGGCTGCCATCAAGCGGAGGAGGGAGAAAGAACAGCTCTGCCAGCAACAGTAGGAGTGCTACACTTAGATACGACCCCAGGCCATACAGCAGTCCATGTCTGATCACGCTCAGGATGTGCCTAGACTCTGTAATGAGACACAAGAGGGAGACGTCTTGGTCACGATTGAAACACAGCTGACTTGTGGTCGAGTTGAGATTCGCGGCCATTTCCAGCGGACTAGGCCACACCCCTTCCCTGCTCAGGAGGCTGGTGCTCTGGGAGGAGGTGGAGGTACTGAGGGCACACGTTTCCGTCTCCACACACGTTGAAGTGTTGACATACTCAGGGATCAAACTCAAACTGATGTCAGACTGCGAAAAAATTGAGAGATTCTCCCGATTCCAAGCATTTCCCAGACAGAGGACAACTTCAGAGTTTTCCTGTAATATTTTAATCATCTCTGTGATAGTATCCGTGTTGCAATCGGTAAATAGAGGCACTTGAAGGGGAACATTGTCTACGTTCTCGATGTGCGGTCGAATACTCTCGATTCCGATCGGTAGTTTTGCTCGATAGTTGGACATGTAAGGGTTAATGACGGAATTGAGGCTGCTAGTACTGCTGCTTCTACTCAGCCCCAAACCAGAGCTGAAAATATTTTCCATTGCATATTCGACATCGGGGGCAAGAGAAATATGACAGTTCCAGTCCGTTTCCAATCCTAGTTTCAGTGCAAATGCTTTCCCTCTGACTTCATTCTCACAAGTAAAATGCACAAAGCGAATACCGGCCACTTGCAGGTCTTCAATAAGAGCAACTACGTCCATTTTTGGCTTAAATTGAAACGAAACGAGACCTAGAAACACTTGATTGCATTGAAGGGCTCCGAATACTTGAGAGGCTGTTTTCAGCTGAGCGGACTCTTCCACAGTCGAACACATCATGCTCATTTCACTATAACTTCTAGACATTTCCGAGGCAGGTACAAACATTCCGATGCTCTTCTCGGGAATAGAGTTGCTTAACAACAGTGGGTTGTACGCTAGGGCAATGCAGTAGCCAGTGTTACTTCGTCTGGTATAAAACTCCAAAATGGTCGTCCGTTCCACATCGGTCATCGGCTGAAGATCTCGTCCATCCCAGAAATCGCTACAACACGAGATAACCATATCCCCACTGCCCCTGCTCATTAAGAGATGATTGGACGAATTAACGGGCTTCAAAACGAGAGACACAATGTGTGGTTGGATAGCATTCAAGCTACTCATAGTAACAGCAGACGACTCAGTTTTAAGACTGCGGGCGCTAAGGGGAGGGGATTCACCAAAACTGTAAAGATAGACTTTTTTCTCGAATAAATTAGAGGCGTAATCTGACACGCCAATCTCCAGACCAAGAGAGCACGCACACGAGGTCTGGTCAACGAGGCGAATCAGCTGGGAGGAGATGCTGGGAAGTTGCCAGTTGGAGTTTTGTTTGGTTAGGTGAGCGGTTGTCAATAGGTTGACTCCTACTGGTTTGAGGGATCCCAGGTACGTCTTCCAGTTCACATCATCGAAACAAATGCCTGAACCATGCTCGAAACTTGGGGAGATGTCCAGAATCTCTTTTACGACTTGAATGGGAGAATAATCGGAATAGGTACTGACACTGTCCGGAGTTATTAACTTAACGTCTAAAGTTTGTGCAGCTGTAGAAGAAATGGAATCTTCAATATCGAGTTTGACTGCGAGAGGGTTGGTGACCTCCATTCTGTCTTGAGAGTTTTGCATGCTTGGTGGTTGAAATGATTCTGCTTTGCTATCAGGGCCAGTGAAAGTCACTTTGACAGCGTTTTTTAGAGAGGACTGCAGCAGCTGGAGGGAGGGAATAGATAGATCAATGGTAGTGTATTGGGTAGTGGTGGTATACACAACATGTCCACAACACAGGCTTACAGCAGCATACAGTACATAGCCAGAACATTGCAGGGAAACAGCTCATCTATAACTGTATACTTACACACAACACTTGTTCTAGTACATAACACGTTGGGTAAAGGTCCAAAACAACATTTAGTTATAGTACACAAACACTAAACTACTGTATTCAGGTGGCTACCAGTCCGAGAATATTCCCCCTATCAATGTTTGTACTGTACCTAAACATACAATTTACAGCACTCGAACATTCAGGGGAAGTCCCCATGCACACCATGTACACACACACACACGTATATACAGTACGTACCTCTTCACTCTGCTCCTCAGCACTCTCCATTTTGTCCAGCTGTGCCCTCTCAGCTTCCTCAAAATCCTCCGTCCTCAACACTAACACCTTCTCTGGTGTGGGGAATCCCCCAGTCAACAAGTTCTCTTTGTCCACGGCACACAATGAAGTTAAACTGCCAAGGATGTGAAAAGATCGATAGTTTGGGTAACTTGCGTGATTCCATAAAAGTTTGAACATTCGAGAGAACGTAATGAAAACTTTTTTGATTCTGTCAGCTCGTTTATTCGATGTGAAGGTTGGTTCACTCTCGATCAAAAGAGTCACTATAGCTGTACCATAGAGATTGACGACAGTCCATACAATAGGTAGGGGTACCAGTAGAATAGGTAGCACTGTGTACACTGGTTGCCGTAGGAGCATTTCAGGCCAGCTGTCTTCAAAATCACTCGTAAGGGAGTAGTACCTGATAATGTTGTATAGTAGGGAGACCAAGTACACTATCACGGTCAGTAATTCCATTGCAGCCATAACACGATTTCGTTCTTTGGTTAGCACAGTTTTTGATCGATGTTTCGCCACATTGGTAGTCAGCAGTGAGGTGATGGGAGTCTCTAAAACGGTCCATTTCGGTGGAGCAGATTCTGGAATAAAACTAACGGTATTACCACCGGGAATATTCACATTAGCAAATACATCGGAGGGAGGCAATTGTCCAAGTTCTAAACTGAGTTCTTTATACAATTGTGAGCTAGTCAGGAGAGAAACTTTAGCTGGAGAGGGTACCTCTGGATGCAGTTCAATCACATCACCTTCAACAAGAAGGCTGGTGGGTAGATTCACACAAGCTCGATCTCGATATGCCAAAACAGTGAAATTTCCCCTCAGAGTGGAAATGGGTGACTTTGGGTACGAACGAGCGGTCCATGGACAATTAGTCCTAAGGAGTGGTTTGATGTGAGAGAGAAGACGTCTGATTCGTCTCGTCTTTAGTATGTACATTTCCCATACGAATAGAACAATGTTGATAACGACAAACAGTAGTAAGATAAATGCTTGTAACAGGACTGTTGCATCCTTTCTCCCCGAAACGAAGAATTCCACAATCAGAAAAATAGCTGCTATAATAGTCAGTACACTTGAGATAAGAGCGTAGGGTGAGCGTATGATCTCACGGGGCCAGTTGACACGGCAACAGCTGATAGCGTACTCGTGTAGTTGGGTCAGTAGTCTCTCCTGGGCCTGTTGTGAGCTTAGTCCAAGAACGGCTGAGTTGTCCTGTTTACGATCCATAGTCGAGGCAACGGTTCAGCCGACTGAGGATACATAGTGTATGCGTTATTGGATATAAATCACTGCATAGTTTAATACATTGGGCAGTGGGCCTGACTTTTTAATATAATGCCATGTTTTATTTAAAGAGCTATCTACCATGAGCTACTAAATTGAGCTAGATTAGATCATTGCATTTCCCTCACATGCAGCTCTGGTAGCAGGTCCCTGAAGTCCTGTACGCAGTAAAAAACTCTTTGCAGGCCTTTCTGAAGCTCCAATCAGACTTCTTTCTTTAATACTGTTTCTCAACTCATATCATTGAAATAAAGGGAAAGGTCGTCTTTAGAACAAACTATTAGAGCTTGCTGTTAAAAGTTGTTAAAGTTCATTACCATCTTTACCCAATTGCACCTTGCTTGCACTGAGTGGGTGGGTATACAGAAAGGGGTGTACTTTGTAGAAATTACACACACACACATACACAAAAAAACTAAATACACAAGGGTAGAGTTGTTCAGTTCCATAAATCATCTAATCGACTCCAATTCTGGATACACTTTACTCTACCTCCAATTCTGCCTCCAATTCTGCAAACATAAACAAAAATTAATATCAAAATGAACATATGAACCACAATTTGTGTTGACCTTTAGCAATCCTGCAAACTCTTTCTGCCAGAACTGCATCACCTTGTAAAGCTCCTATTAATATTTTGTACGATGCCATGAACCCGTTGGCACGGTGCCATTGGTCCAAAACACTGTGTGCTTTCATAACGGGACCAGTAAGCTGTTGATCGCTGTTAATGTCCATAATATATCCTTTTTGAACTCCCAAATTTATTGCCAACTCCCGCCAATTCGGAACCAATACAGCAATCCTTTTGAGGTGTTCACTTGAGCATTGTGTTTTCAACACTGCTTCAGAAACACCCACATGGTCAACTATAGACTGATACGTAGGACCTACAACAGTGGGTACATGCAATGTGAAACAGGATAGCAGTTACTTAGTTACTTACCATCACTAGCTTCACTTCGGGATGAGTGTGTGGACAAAGAGGGAGGTCTGGATGGGGGAACTTTAATATTGAACTCGATTTTTTCCTCTGTTCCTATTACCCCAAATGTGCACACTTGATGCTGTTCTGAGGTTCCGTGGATGGACATAGCGATTCGTGGAGGATAGAAACCACGCTTTTTCCTCTTTGGCAGGTCTAAAAGCTCTTGTTTAATCTGAAAGAAAATATAATTCTAACAAAGATGCTGATAGAGAGTACAGCTTACAATGCAAGGAGACGAATGGAGTACAACCTCTACTTCAGTGTTTGTGGGTAACAAAAGCTCAATTTTGTTAGCAGACAGCCGAATATGACGTGGCTCGCCATGATAACTATCTTCTTTGAACTTTTTACGTAGATAGTCTTCAAAGTCCTATAAAGTGATCATAATAATAATTATTATTAGTATAAAATCATTATTATTATTATGGGTTTCTTACGTGCATGTACACATCACTGTCCAATGAAGCTGTAAAGAAGGCAAGGCAAGAAGGCAACAGAAAGTACAGGCAGACAACATACAGATCTTTTCGCCCTAAAAAAGAAAAAGTGAAGGCACAACAATCTATTTTGATTCACTCACTTTTCGTTTTGCGTCTTGCCAACAGTCCAAAGCAAAAGTGCCGCACTGATACTGACACCGCCGGACAGCCATCAGAATAATATGGTTTAGCAAACACATCAACTTCTTCCATGAAAATCCATACGTTTTGCTTTTTCCGAACCGAAGGCTTATCTCGGCTTGTAAGAAAGATAATCTCGTCACTGTTCTTGATATCAGCAAAGACCTTAATCTTAAGCTCAACGTAGGATTTAAATATATGCGGTGGATGGAGCAAGTAGACAGGGCTGATGGGCTCATAATCAGAGGGAAATTCGAACGGACCCTCTAGATCTAGACATGCTTGAACTGTCACAGAGACCTCATCACCTTGGTGGATTGCATTGGGAGGGATGGTGACATGAATTCCTTCACCGATGATATCAGCTCCATGATGATCGACACTTTTTTGGAATTCCCTCCGCGAGAACCTAACTGGAAGGTAATCATGCTTAATCGTTGAAGAACGCTCCCAATCTGGAATGGAATGTATAATTATAATTATGATACCTTAAGGTGACATATTTTCACAGGTAGATTTGTTTGCGTTTTTACAGTTTTGTACATTTTGCGGTATAATTTTTTGCGAAATGTCGATCTGGATACATTAAACAAGAGGGCGGCCAATTATATGCGAGTACTAATTTTTGCGATTTTACTCTCATTCGCAGAAATAGCAGAAATTAATACACGCGAAAATATGTCACCTTAAGGTACACATCACAAGAAATTACCATGAGAAGTTGTGTGAACAATAGCAGCAGTGTTCTTTGCACTGTCAGCAGTGCTCACTGTGTCGATGTTACTAGCAGTACCGATGCCCGAGTCGTGGATGGTAGACACTTGAGAGGAGAGCTTCTCAGAACCGGCGGACCCAGTCTCAGAGGGCTCAGGCGTTTTGTCATCATTCTCAGAAGAATCATCACAAGAATGCGTTCTCAATTCACGTTTTCGAGTTGGATGATTGGAGCTTGTAGCGTCATCACTATCAAGATCTGAATCTGAAGAGTGCATTGTTGTCAGTGAGCCTTCTCGTACAAAGTCGTCATCAGATTGATCAAGCGTAGAGTCAGAGTCAGTTCCATTGTCACTGCTGGAGTAGTGTGAATCATCATCACTACTGGCAACTGTTGATTCGTCATCACCGAAGTCTGAACTGCCTGCTTGGGTCAGGAATGTCCTTTCGGTTGATCCTGTTGAAACATGCGCGGTACTTGGGTTAAAAATACACTTTCTCTTTTTACGTTCATACGGGGAAACATCATCAAGAGTAGCTACATTCTGAGGAGATTCTTCTTCAGTTGGCCATGGGTCAAATAGTTTAGTCTCAGGATCTACGGGTTTGCGTATCTTATGTGTTTTACGAAACCTGGGATGAATATGTGGATGATGAACCATCTCATAGCATTTTTTGCATTTACAAGCCAAGGTAGCATGACAAAATCGAAAGAATATGCGGTTGCAATTTTTATTCTGGCAAATATAGCGACCGCGACCAAACTCTTTGTCTCGAGGGAGGGCATCGTATTTTACCCAACAGTCTTTGCACGTAGATACCCGTTTTGTGGTGAAGACTTTTCTCCACCAAAAATGATTACAACGGAGACAAGCGAATTCCCTAAGTTCAGACACTTCATTAAGCATGTTATGCTGTCTGAGAACAGCCTCTGTTAAGAGGGGTTGTCTAGGATCAACACCACCTTCAAGAATTTTAATCTGATCTTCCTTCTTCATAGATCGTAAGCCTTTTCTTGAACTATGAGCTTTGGCATTTTTGTCACCAGGCTACATGTACGTATAGAGAAAAATGGTAAACATTGGTTACAAAATTATGCTTTTACGGTACCTTGTAGAAATGTTGCTGTATGTTTCTCAGTGCTTTATTGACACCACTCTTGGGCCCAATAACTTCAAAACGAACACCAGCAGGCACAGTTCGAACATCAATTTTACATTGTGTGTATCCTCCTATGACTTTGCACATTGCAAATCGATTCCCTTTATTCAGGTATTTTTCTTTTAGCTCCACACATTGAATAACCAATTCCTGTGGTACAGATGGGATAGAGAGGGTCATCTACATTGCATTGCATCACATGCACACAAACTACCTTTTGATGTGTTGCCATTGCTCTGGCTCTTGCTGTACTGTCTCTTTACTAGCAGCAGGAGTTTATTTTGGGGGTGTGCCAGAGCCTTACCCAGGAGTGCATGAATAACACTGATATTATTCATAATCATAGACCATAGACAATACTGCTAGATCTATAGATCTGTCACTGGAAAAATGGTCCTGAAAAAACTGGTCCGGGGACCAATTTTTTCAATGAAAATTTTGGTCCGGGGACTGAAATTTTCAGAAAAAATTGGTCCCCCCCTGAAATAATCAGTCCGCCTAGACAAAAAGACGTCTCTGGACCAGGAGCGTATGTAGGGCAACCTAGGGTCCTCTCCACATCATATTACGACATACAGATACGCACATACCCATGTACAGGGATGCAGTCACATAATATTCAGGAACTATAGCAGCCTAGCTTGTCAGCCAGGTGTACTAGATAGAGCTGCAGCATGTGAACCTTGAGGCCTCCACATTCTTAAGACTCAAGTGTTTCAAAAGAAAGATCTATTAACGATTGACAGTTTTATAGCTTGATAAAATAATGTTACTACTACTACGTATAATTATAATGCCGAAGTTCTGTCCGGGAATAGATACAGACGGTACGGGTGCATGGTTCATAGTTTATGGACGGTTAACAGTTACGTCTTAGACTGGTTTAGCACTGCACTGCATACAGTGCCAAACAGCTGATTTTTTGAGAAAAGCAGCAGGAACGTTCACACAGGTGTCATAATGATATACCACTCCTTGCATGTGCTGCATTCCACCCAGTTTTCCATAGTCGCCATCTCTGGCATTCCAGGTGAGCGGAGGTTGTGTGAGCGGAGTCTTCAAGAGGGGATTCCAGGTGAGCAGAGGTTATGTGAGCAGAGTCCTCAGGAGGAGAGTGAGCAGAGTCCATTGATCCAGAATCGCAAGTAGGTGGATCGTTGTATGGCTTGAGATGGGGTCCTGACACTAGTACTGTCTTTGATCCATCGCTTATCTCATATGCACCTCGTGGTTTAACAGAGATGATTTTGTAAGGGCCAGTGTACCTCTTCTTCAGCTTCCCACCTTTTGTCTTTTTGCGAGTATGATTTAGTTTCAGGACTAATTGACCAACCATATATCTCTTAGGCTGTGCATGTTTCTTATCATACAGTTCCTTCTGTTTCTTTTGGGCGGCAAGAATATAGGTTTTTGCTTGGCTCAGTCGTACATGATTGTGTTCACGAGTACGTGTAACATCTAGATTGGGCATTTGCTGCTGATACTCGCGAGCAGCTTGGTCAGGAGAAATGCTTGAGACTTCTACATCAATGGGAAGAGTAGCTTGACGATTGAACATGAGTTCAAAAGGAGTAAACTTTGTTGAATTATGACGAGAGGTATTGTATGCGAAAACACATGTGTCCAGGTAGCTACTCCAGTCTTCTAGCATGTTTTGCAACGTCTGATTGAAACGCTTGTCCAAGCCGTTAGTCTATAAAATAATATTATAGTTGAAAATACATTTTAAATATAGGATATATCAGGAGGATATGCACCTATGTATCCTCCGCTATGCCATGATTACTTTGAGGCATAGCCAAGGGGTATATAACCACGGTATAGCGGAGAATATAATTATGGGTGCATATCCTCTGAGTACAAGTGTGATATAATTATAGTTTTAAAACTGTAGTGCATACCTGAGGGTGGTAAGGAGTTATAGGGGGCCCTGGATCCCCAGGAGAGAACAGAGACTATAGTGTCTAAATCATTGTTGAATTCACGTCCTTGATCTGAGAGAATTACCCGAGGCAGACCCATTCTCATAAATACCTAAGAAGGAAAAGTGTGTGATCATTATTTATTGCCCGTGCGTGCATGCAGTGGGTGCATTGTGCATGTGTGTGGCATTCATACATAATTTATACCTTGAACAATGATGTTGCTACTGATGATGCACTCTTGTCAGGTGTAGGAATAGCTTCTATATACCCACTTGGTAAAGTAATCGCTCATGGTTAAGATGTAGCGGGAACCATCGTTAGCAGTTGGAGAGAGAGGACCAACAAAATCAATTCCTAGCATGTACCAAGGAAACTGCACACAGATGGGGTGAAGTTCGGGCCTGCCAGTAGTTAGCTTTCGATTAACTCGCTGGCAAATGTCACAAGTAGACACCTATAAAGTAGACACATAAATATTGAGGGAAGGTATTCCTGTTTGATAACTTTGTATACATGTAGGTGTAACAATAATACAGAACCAAGTTGACATCCCAATAATTATAGATATTGACTATTATGTGCACTAAAATACAAGGACAGATGAGCAAATCTACTAACCATTTCTTTCACATCCTTTACCATGCCATGCCACATGTAACGCTCCTTAATTCGGGCAAGTGTGCGAGTCACCCCCATATGTCCAGATGTTTCATCAACATGGCAAGCGAACAGTATTTTCTTTCTCTCTCTTCGGTTGATAATGTATCGGATCAACACATCATCCTAAAATATCGAGAAGGCAATAATTATATAGGAGCTATAATACCAGAAGAATCGAACATAGATGACGCGTTATATATACCTAGAGATGGCCACTCCTGTAATGATTGTAATTTCAACTACATTACAGATACACCAACTCACTCTGTCCTTTCTCTTGTGTTTGTACATGAAGTCACCATTGTTCACTACAAACTGCTTGGCCTTTCTTCTGATGACCCTTTTTCTTCCCTCTTTACAGTTATCAGGGTACTCCTTGGTGGTGACATAGTGGAATACCTCTTCTATCAGCTCTTCCTCCCCTGTGTGTAGCTCAAGCTCCATAAGAATAACTGGAACAAACTTTTCAGCTGCATCAAAAGCTGTGCAAGTTGCGCAGCAACCAGGACTACTTTTTTCGAGGGCGGACCAACATTATCAGCTAAAATTGGTCCGGGGGACCGATAATTTCAGTCCGGGGACTGAAATTATCGGCGGACCAAAATTTTCGTGACAGCTAGATTTTAAATTCAACTGTCCAGGCTCCGGTTTTTTTCCACTCTGCTGTAGTACTGGGTCAGGGTTGCTTGGACACCAGAACCAAAATAAGGGGAAAGGTCCTCGGTAGAACTAGCTATGTTTTTTTGCTTGAAATTAATTAAGGAAAAGGTCGCTATGTTTCAGAATCGTGAATGTCTTTAAAAACATGTCTCTTCACCCTCCCTCCTTTTTCTCTGCTCCTAGACCAGCTGCTAAGGCCACGACTATTCAAGCACAGCAGCAGATAAATGAGCCTGCAAGACCTCCAACTGAAGATGAATTGGCTGCATTGAAGAGAGAGAACATTGCGCTGAAGTGAGTCACTCGACGTGGCCGGCCTGGGTTGTATAGTTTGATCTACAGGTGGCCTCTGTGAATTTTTACTTCGTAAATTTATATACACAATACAGAATGTCTCTACCGGCTTTATAACTTTCATCTCTACAGACAACGGCTAAGCTCCACTGCCGTGTCTGGGGGTGTGCTGGCCCCACCCACCAGCCCAGCCATCCTGACTGCCGACCTGCTCCAGGTTGAGGCCCACCTCCAGAGCCGAGTACGACTGTTGGAGGGTGAGAGGAACGAGTTGGTACGAGAGTTGGAGAGAGGGAAGTTGTTGCTGAGTGAGAGGGAGGAGAGACATGTTGCAGAGCAGGCGGAGATTAGACTGGCCCACAAGGCAGCCATCAGCAAGGTGCATGTAACAACAGTGAGAAGAGTCCCTGTAGTCTTATTAAACTAGCTACTTATTATAAGCTAGCCGCACGCTGGTGCACACAGTCAATGAGCTACATACGTGTAGAAGTGGCTCACCAAGACTTCCCTAAGTATGCATTAGTAAATTAAATATATAATTATTGTTGTTCCTGTTGTAGGTGCAGTTGGAGAAGGACAGATTAGCGGAGGAGCACAACAGCTGTCAGGAGGAGAGTCGGATGAGGATTGATACACTCCAGACACAACTCACCACCTCTCAACAAGAGTGTGGGGCTCAAGTGGAAGAGCTCAACACTGGACTAGAGCGACTGGAGCAAGCCAATGCAGGTAAATTGTAGTCATTGCTGTGAACCTCTAGATAAGCTAGAGCTTTCAAAACTTTTTAATGAGCTGAGGTATTTTAATTGAAATTCAGGTGGAAATTATTATAGTTTACGAGCTTATGTTATCATTAATTCTGTAGAGTTGCATGTGGTGATGGGCATAATGGAGGTGTCTCCTTCACACTGTTACTAACCTGTTACAGCTCTTACGTTGAGACTAGAGCAGGAGACAAGTACACACGATGAACTGACCTCACAGCTTAGAGGGCAGCTGGTGGCAAGTGAGACAGAGAAACAAGCACTCAGTGAAGAACTAAATGAGCAAATTAAGTAAGTGCATTTTATTCACAGCTTGAAACATGTACTCACTGGTGTATGCATACACTGTAGACACCTTCAGAGTGAGTTGGACCTCCGTTGCCAGAGAGTGAGCGAGCTAGAGTCATACCTGGGTGGGGAAATCCCGGTCGTAAGGGGAGAGGGACTGGGGAGGGGCGTAACCTGGATAGATGAACGGGAGACACTCTTCAAAACGCTTTCTGTGAGTAGACAGCTAGGGGCTGTTGTAGTCTATGTTTAAGTAAGGTTATCCATGCCCTAAACAGTACTTTGGGCCAATTGCTTTGTGCTTTGAGCTCAGTCACTATAATGGCCACTATAATTATGTGCTTACTGGCTTCTAGCTTAGCTGCTACAGAGTGTTAGTGTATCCACCCTTAATTGATAGTACCATTTGACCATTTCTGTCTGGTGGTCCAGGAACAAGAGAGTGGTTTGGAGAGGCTGACGTCTGAGAACAAGCTAGTCAATATTCGACTGTCCTCTCTCTCTGAGATACTCTCCATTCAAGAGGCTGAGGTGGCCAAGGTGCAGCACACACTCTTATTAATAAGAGACTTAAGATTACACAAACAACTTTACAAACTAACCCAATTACTTCAATTTTACATAATTACATATGTAAATGCCTTCTAGATTCTTGTCTACTCCAGGCTTTGCTTATGTACCCAAACTTACACTAGTTATACCAAACGCTTATACACACGCTCTGCTCTCACTCTCCCTCCCAGCAGGGGGCGGGCATTGATGGTGATAACAAGGCTAGTATGGTCAAGAGTCTCCTCACCCGCTGGAGAGAGAAAGTGTTTGTGTTGATGCTGCAACAGAAACTGTGGCAAATGGAGGAATCAAAAATGTCCAGGGAACACGAGAAAGAGGTATAACAGTGTTATTTCCGTACATTTACATACCCATGCAAGCTCATAGCACTGTGTATGTACACTTTTTGCCGAGCAGACAGCAACAAAAACACATTACAAAATTGTTCCCCTCCTCAGAGGCTGTCCCTGTTGGACCAGATTGCTTGTCTGGAGAGAGAGAGGGAGAGGCTCTCCCACACACTTACTGACAGGACAGCAGAGCTACAACTGGAGATCAACAAAACAGAGGTACGTACGTAAGATCACACTTCCTACAATTCAGTTTCATTTCCTACATGTGTACAATGTATTTGTTTCTTAGAACTGCAATAGGACTTTGACTGCATGTATGTTGCCTGCTGTGTAGAAATTCCATTCACATAAAACAGTAGTACTTTTGATTGATTCTTGATTTACAGGATTTGACGAAAGGGCTTGATATTGCCCACACAACCATAGACCACTTAAACGCCCAGCTCACAGACCATGTCACTCAGGCCTGTCATCTCAAAGCAGCTGCTCAAGAAATGGCCGAACACTTTAACACACACAGGGGTGTCTTTGCTCAGGCCCTCACAAGAGCAGCTGGGCTAGACCAGAGACTCACCTTCGCTACTAGACGCATAAGCTCTCTATCAGGTACTGCTGAAAGTATTAAAGGTCTTAAAATTCATTGTTGTTTCATTTCTTTCAGCGTCTCTGTCTTGTAAACTGGCCATGCTCCATTCTCGTACAAAACCTTCCCCATCAGCTACAGAGTTTGGATGTCAGACTGATACTACAGTGGAACCTGATCAAACAGACCTATCAAGGCAAGCTAACCATTCACAGCTTTGCGATCTTAAAAAATACCCATTTTTATTGCGTGTGTATTTACTTTACTATAAGCATTAAATTTTAGGCACCACTGTGTGTACTTGATCTCTAGTAATGGTGATCATTAGTGGATGAGTTAGCCTATTACTAGTGGTTGTCTCGTAGCTTTTCCCCTGTAAATGCTATGAGAATGTGTTAATTAATGCATGCAGTTTCTCTCGGGAGCAGCTAGAACGTGAAGTGAGGTCTCTTGTGGTTGAAAGGGACACTCTGGTGGCTCGGCTGAGGGAGAGCACACAGTCATTCCAGCAACAGCTGGCAAGTCTCAACGAGACCAGTGAGTCCAGCCTGAGGGCAAAGTATTAATTATTGACAGTATGTATGACCTTTAAGTATAGTGTGTATGTATACATGTACCAGGAGTGCAAAAAAGTACAAAAAAGGGAAGGAGCTTCTATACATTTAACGGTGTAAAAAAACTGTTGTCTAAGTAGCCTCCTACATAGTGAAGTGGGCGTGGTGACGATGCTATAATGTCTAAGTGGTTTTATCAAATTTCCTTAATGCAATGTAGTGGGGACACACGAAACCCACAGTGTTTACCACAAACTTTACTCTGCTTAGTATAGTATTGTCGTGTATGTTTAGCCACAGGTGCTTGTATTGCACAGGTCAGTCCAGACCGACTTTATAGAATGTAGTGGGGACACACGAAACCCACAGTGTTTACCACAAACTTCATTCACTATACTCCCCATATAATTATAGTATTGTCGTGTATGTTTAGCCACACATGCATGTATTGCACAGGTCAGTCCAGACTGTCTGTACTGGAGGGAGCTCTGGTGGAGGTCAGACAAGAAGGGGCATCACTGGAGGAACAGCTGAGTGAGTTACAGACCCTCCATGGCCGTGTGGATGGTGAGAGACACTCACTTGGGGAGACAGTGGAGGAACTGAATGCAGAGCTGAGAAGAACACAGGCCACTCTGGAAACTAGTAAGATTCGCTGTACGTAACTTGTTGGCTACCATAAAGTCAGTTCTAGCCGCCGATTTTTCTCACATAGTAGCAAGCTTCTGCCCCAGTATCTGTTATGTGCTAGCTACTAACTGGTTTGTTTGTTTCTTGCTGCGTGTATAATCTTTGCTATCCTATCCTACATGTATGAAAACTCAGCCTAGGAATTAATGAGGCTAGGTTAGTCTGTTGTGTGGTGTCTCATGTTAACTGCACACAGAAATACAGTAACGTTTCTGTACTTCTATAATGTCTAAATCTCATAACAATGACATTATCTTTCACTCAGGGGTGGAGACGGCCGTCCAGAAGCAGAGACAGGAGAGTATGAGTGAGCTGGCTGAGATGGAAGCTTTGGTCAATGTAGCCAGGAGAGAGCATGCGAAGGCAGTGGTTCAGCTGCAGCAGTTACAGAGGCAACTAGACAGAGATAAACACAGGGCAGTGGAGGCCATGGAGATGAGCAAGGCCAAGCTGGAGCACGAGTTGGAGGCATGCCGGAAGAAACTACACACAACACAAGTGGAGAGGAATCTACTTATGGTAAGCATCTACACTATGCCTGAGCTCACTACTCGCCCAGAAATGACATCACTTACAACAAAACCCCGTGCTGGTTAAGGTGCTGCTTAACCTTCTCCCTCATACGCTCGGCCATCTAAGGAATCAGAGGTACGTGCAAGGTTGTCAGTGGGACACGCAGCAAGGACACCCATTGAGACTGACATGATCTCAGCAGAATCTCATTTCACAATGAATGGACAGTAATCTATTTACAATTAATCTACCATATACACGTACCCTTAAGTTCTCTGCCACTCTCATTACTGTACACACTATACATGTGTACAGTGTATGTGTAGCTAGCACATGGTTGTGGTACTCTAGACTACTATAACCTAACCATTGGCTTTCTACTTTAATTTGTATTCCGGCCATCAGCCTAGCGTAAGCCATTTACACCCCACCCCTATTCCCCACCCCTATTAGTGCAGCACATTCAACCCAACGTATGTACGGTATGGGTACGTTGGCTGATTACCTTTGCTGTTGCTGAAAAGAACCATGTCAATAATTATGACATCACACATTATATATAGCTACTAGGGCTGTCATGATTATCTATACTGATCCTCTCCCACTGCAGACTACTCTGAGGCAAGAAGGAATTGTGCTACCAGGGAAGCAGCTGCCTGTACAAAGACAGTCTGAAGAAAGAGTGGACAACGATGCTAACACCCAAGATTCCCCTACTATAATCCAATCACCTCAAGTTACTCATGAACTTGCTCCACTTAGAGACAATATTTTAGAGACTACCGACTTTAGAACAGTTTTGAAAGACTTGCAAATGCTCTCAGCATCATTACTAGAAATGGACAATGAAGAAACAGTGTAAAATAATACGTATACAAATGTACGTATAATTATGAATGTATAACAAAAATAAAATTGTTGATATATAGATCTATCCTTGTTCATAACAGTATGTTTGTGCGCATGTATCGAGGCCAACTTCTTCCAGTGCTGTGGCCAGTGTTGCATACGTGCAGGAGTCACCAGCTTTACTTTTCCACATCTGAAACATCTCCATTGGTTTGAGGTGGTGTTCTATGTTGTGGTCATCTTTGATTGTGTTTTTGAGGTCCTTGTACTTCATTCCTAATGCCACACCAACATTCATCCACTTGTCTCCAAGCTCGTTGCCAATTTTCATGAAAACTTGATCACTCTCGATCTTTCCTGGCTTTAACACTTTTGCTCTCTTTGGGCTGACAGCAGGTGGGTCACTCACGTGTTTTTGACCAGATTGTTTTGCCTCTTCAGTGTTAGTAGCAGATGCACTCTTTCTCTTCTCATTACTTCCTGTAGGCCTTGCTGATGCATTTTGTGCACCTGTAGTCATTGAATTATATTATAATTATGATCAGGTATATACATTGTACAAAGTCTAGTCAGCGATAATACTATAGCATACCCTGTCTTAAGACATCGCGTTCTATCTGTTTTGCCAGCCCATGTCTCCCAACAGATAGAGAGCATAAAGAAGCACACACCTTCTCCCAGGTTGGCTCCGCTTCTATAAAAAACCATTTTTGAATCATTTCCAACAGAGCTTTATAATCGTTTCCTGGTCCAGCTCTACGACCAATTTCCTCCAAAGTGCCCGTATCGATCCTCAAAGCCAATCCAATATTGTACCACTTGGTCATTGCGAGAGACAACTGCTTACAGACAAGGCCTATGTCATTCCGGCACAGGATGGATGTGAGTGGACCACCCTCGCTCATTGCAAATTCAGTATAATAATAAATTAGAGAGCCCGCCAAAATGTGATGATTCTCTTTGGGGTAAGTAGCCTCGATTCCAGGCCGATTATACGGTGGCCCTGAGAGCTAGCTACTAGTAGTGGACATTCGAAGTACGGCAGGTTGGCTATTAGCTATTTAGCTTTCTAAGTAGATAGTTGGCTTAGCTAGCTAGCTATCTAGTTGGTGACCTTTAAACTCTAAACGGAATGTCAATAAAATAATATGAACCAAAACTGAAAGTATAATATCTCCCAATGTTTTCACCCTCCATCCTCGCCCTTCCCCCCCCCCATTACCCTCATAATCAAATTATTTTTAAACCATTTCAAATTATTTTTAAACCCTAGCCCATAGACATTCCTTTTTTGTAAGCGTAAAAATCCCTATTTGGAACTCCCTTCCCCTAAATGTTATCAGTATAACCCTAGCCCATCTGCTTTCAAACTCTCCCTGTCAAACTAGTAACATAATTATATAAGTTACAACTTTTCCTTTTTTCACTTAAGTACAAGTACCTGCATGCACCTGCAC
Source organism: Halichondria panicea (assembly GCF_963675165.1). Taxonomy (NCBI): domain Eukaryota; kingdom Metazoa; phylum Porifera; class Demospongiae; order Suberitida; family Halichondriidae; genus Halichondria; species Halichondria panicea. Next base: position 7,138,918 of record NC_087378.1, read on the forward strand.
CTGCACCTGCACCTTTACTTTTGATGGTGATGATAAGGCCGCTAGTATGGTCAAGAGTCTCCTCACCCGCTGGAGAGAGAAGGTGTTTGTGTTGATGCTGCAGCAGAAACTGTGGCAAATGGAGGGATCAAAAATGTCCAGGTAACACGAGAAAGAGGTATAACAGTGTTATTACCTACATAGCCATGCAAGCTCATAGCACTGTTTATATACTTTTAGCCGAGCAGATAGCAACAAACCATCCGCCATTATTGACAAATTGTTCCCCTCTTTAGAAGCTGTCCCTGTTGGACCAGATTGCTTGTCTGGAGAGAGAGAGGGAGAGGCTCTCCCACACACTCACTGACAGGACAGCAGAGCTACATCTGGAGACCAACAAAACAGAGGTACGGCAGTGGTTTAGCTGCAACAGTTACAGAGGCAACTGGACAGAGATAAACACAGAGCAGTGGAGGCCATGGAAATGAGCAAGGCCAAGTTGGAGCACGAGTTGGAGGCGTGCAAGAAGAAACTACACACAACACAAGTGGAGAGGAATCTACTTATGGTAAGCATCTACACTATGCCTGAGCTCACTACTCGCCCAGAAATGACATCACTTACAACAAAACCCCGTACTGGTTAAGGTGCCACTTAACCTTCTCCCTCATACGCTTGCCATCCAAGCAATCAGAGGTACAAGGTTGTCAGTGGGACACGCAGCAAGGACACCCATTGAAATTGACCTGATCTCAGCAGAATCTCATTTCACAATGAATGCACAGTAATCCATTTACAATTAATTTACCACATACGCGTACCCTTAAGGTCTCTGCCACTCTCATTACTGTACACACTATATACACTATAATACATGTATACAGTGTATGTGCAGCTAATAATTATAGCATATAGTTTTTTGTTGTTGTGGTATACTCTACATGTAACCTATAACCATTGGGCTTTCTACTTTAATTTGTGTTCCGGCCATCAGCCTAGCGTAAGCCATTTACACACCACCCCTATTAGTGCAGCACATTCAACCCAACGTATGTACGGTATGGGTACGTTGGCTGATTACCTTTGCTGTTGCTGAAAAGAACTATGTCAATATGACATCACACATTATATATAGCTATATACTAGGCTGTGTCATGATTATCTATACTGATCCTCTCCCACTGCAGACTACTCTGAGGCAAGAAGGAATTGTGCTACCAGGGAAGCAGCTGCCTGTACAAAGACAGTCTGAAGAAAGAGTGGCCAAAGACAATGATGCTAACACCCAAGATTCCCCTACCATGATCCAATCACCTCAAGTTACTGAGACTATTCATGAACTTGCTCCACTTAGAGACAATATTTTAGAGACTACCGACTTTAGAACAGTTTTGAAAGACTTGCAAATGCTCTCAGCATCATTACTAGAAATGGACAATGAAGAAACAGTGTAAATAATATGTATACGTGAATGTAAATTATATAAAGTGAAATCGAAGTTGTCACGTTGACCTAGATCTTGTTGGCATGGGATCTAATGAGATTAGCTAAGTCAGACAGACAGAGGTTCAAGTAACAACAATCGAAATCAGTATACACACGGAGACACACATGCTATTTATACAAAACGGAAAACCAGAAGAAGTTTCTAGAACACCTTACTGAATAAGGTCAAGCAACTAAAGCTACCCGGTACCACTAGAACTTGTGACAGTTCACTATTTGACAAATCACAAGCTATCTAAAACCATAGTACGAGTGTTAATGTCCTTTCCACAGACCTATTATTGTTCATAACAGTATGTTTGTGCGCATGTAACGAGGCCAACTTCTTCCAGTGCTGAGGCCAGTATTGCATACGTGCAGGAGTCACCAGCTTCACGTTTCCACTTTTGAAACATATTCATTGGTTTGAGGTGGTGTTGTATTGTGGGATTATTTTAAATTGTGTTGAGGCCCATGAAATCCATTCCTAATGCCACCCCAACATCCATCCACTCGACTCCAAGCTCCTTGCCAATCTTCCTGAGAAGTTGATCACCCTCGATCTTTCCTGGCTTTAACACTTTTGCTCTCTTTGGGCTGACAGCAGGTGGGTCTGACTCTCTGCTATGTTTTCGACTAGATTGTGTTGCCTCCTCAGTGTTAAATAGTTGAGTTTCACTCGTTCTTGTTGGTGATGCCTTTTGTGCACCTGCAGATATCAAGGTTTTATAGGCAGTAAGGAAATACAGTTTTTAAGTGTCCTGAAATCGAGGCAAGTAGACAAGTATACGATGCCACCCTCTAAATATGCAACACCACTTTTTTAATCTCCAAAGAAGCGAATTCTGGCTTCGTAATTAGTTAAAAGTGTCGCCTTAATTAGAGGTTTCATGGTACACTTATTGTAACAACTTATCTTATCACATTACTCACTGTGTGCAGCTGGTGGATGTGGGACTTGTGGGTTTAACTTAGAGGTATTAGTATGATCATGAGCTGCAATGAATGGTTTAAATTACTTGAAAGGTATTAGCTAGGGTACACATCTTACCATAATAAGCCTCGGCAATGAAGTCACAATCCGTTTTGGAAATCTCCTGAGCCAACCCCTTTCCTTTCCTCTGAAGAAAGCCTTTCAGAGCTCTTTTTTGCTCACCAGTAATGTTGGGATGTTGATCCACCTTTGCCTCGGTGTTGTATTCATCTTGAAGCCAATCGGGTTTAAACCTGAGCATTAAGCAAAAAAAGGAGAATTTGTTTTATCAAATTGAGGAAACTTTTTGTCTCACATATCGTAATGCATTATGCTGTCAGGGTCATACTCAGATGTTTCCCCTGTCTGATCTTTGTATGATGCAACATTGCTGAGATATGCTTGACCAAATTTCTTTTCCACAACATCTTTTCGAAAGAATTTCCCGATGTTGTTCCAGAAAAACACTGTCTGATGCTCGTGACCCAGACCCAAGGCATGGCCAAACTCGTGCATCACTAGGTGCTCATTGTACCTGTCCCCAGCATAACTCAGATTCAGACACATTGTGGCATTCTCCTCCTTCGAGCCCTCAGTAACACACTTAGCCTCAGTACCAACTTTTGACTCGCTTGCACCAATCGCTGCACATGTACACATAGAATAATACCATAAAATTGATAATTTGGTGCAAAGCTATCAACTTACTGCTAAACCAAACACGAATGTCGGAATCCATTGCGTCACAAGCTGATACAAAAATAGGCACTTTCTCTCTCTTCTCCTTGGGAATACTAGTAGGCTGCTCGGTTGTCCAGCAGTTGGCCAGTCTGAGAATGTCGCTTTGGGTGAAGACATGCCCTACTTCACCGCCGGGAACAGGGTACTTGTGACCATTGTATTTCCAAGAGGAAGGAATAGGATTGAGGAAGTAAACCTTGAGGTGTGTTTTATCCCACAGCCTGTTTCTTGGGAACATTGCTCTAGCTTTTCCCTCTGCTCCCTGATCTTGAGATAGCACGTGATGTTTGACCGCTTGCTCACAGGGAAAGCAGGTTTCACATTTATTCTGATTATAAGTATACTCATGAAGCTACACTGAACAATTGAATAAAGCTAATACCTCTGGAGGGAGTTCTTTAAGAGCAGCAGAGGGCGTGGCGGCATCGGACGGTTGGGCTAACATATTTGGTGAAGGTTTCTCAATGATGGTCTCGGGTGGTGTGAGTTCAGGCACTGGAAAGGACAGTAATAACAGTAGTTAATGAGTGGTAAAGCACACAGTGCAAAATGCCTCGAGCATGCACATGTTGCTTCGCTCACAAAGTATTAGAAAGAGGTATAGTTGGAAGTTAGTCATTCTCATGTATATGGGGAATAATGGACACAATTGTGCGATTACTATAGTGTGATATTTTGTTTAGCTCAAAAAGTATTGAAGAGGAAATTACGGAAGCCGAAAGCCTGTCAATGAGTAGATCTATAACACTACTATCCTAGAGAGGTTGAGCTGATATGACATAGACCTAATACTTACCTTGCAGACCTGCCAACCTCTAATACTAAATTTACTTCTTGAAATAGATTTTTCTGCTTGAAAACTCTTCCAATATAAAAATACTTACAAAAAGTCTGGTAGAGCTGACATTAATTTCCTGTTTATTTTATAGATTTTTGTGGGTTTTGTGCACTTCCTGCCACATGGCTCATTGGGTTTTAAATCATGCATGTTTTCATTATCTTAGCTGTATAAGTGTTGATTGCTAAAAGTGTAAATAAATAAATAAACCACAAGTTATTACTTCCGTTTGCACCTATAATTGGAATGTTAACATGTGCAGTATTTAGCAAAAATGTTTTGTGCTTGAAATTAGACCCCTTAGCGGGGATACCGGGAAGAGAGGTAAAAAAACGCCTTTTTATGCCTTGGTGCGCATGTACAAGCATATATTCTGATTATGTTCCGGCAATCACGGTCTTGTAGTTCACATCCCATGGATTTCTAATTTTTAGGGCAAACTTCTGGATGTCCTCTATAGTGACTTAATATCCTTGGCCAGGTGGGGACTGCAAACGGCAGAGACATATTCTAGATGTGGTCGTATTTGTAGAAGTATCTGTTTTGAGTATTTGTAGGAAGCTCCTGTAAAGCACAATACCAACGAATTTCTCGATATTGCATGTACATAAAGGTAAGATGCTTGGCCCAGAAGAAATCGCTTGAGAAGGTGATACCAAGGTATTTAAGAACATCTACCCTTGAGAGGGGATAATTGTATGTCATCGATAGTGAAAGGGGTATTAGGAAGTGTGGGTGAGTGCTTCCTATAGAGAAGGTCAGTAGTTCTGAACATTCAATTTCATGTGGTTGTGAGATATCCAGGTGCAAAGTGCACAATTCAACACATCAAAGGATGTTAACCATATCACCAGAGGAGGTCCGACACGAGTACCTCAATTTATGCGAGTTAATTTTGTCACATGCAACAATGCATGACTTGTTGACTACTAGCTGTTCAATTTTGCACGTGATCAAGGCCTAATCGAGGTACTCGTGTCGTACACAGACTACCCTTATATATATATATATATAGCTACCAGGGAAGTAGCTGTCTGTACAGAGACAGTGTAATGGCCAAAGACATGATGCTACCACCCTATAGAGTTACTATATGCCAATGTTATATGTAGAGACTACCAACTTTAAAACAGTTTGAAGGACTTGCAAATGCTCTCAGGATCATATTACTAGAAATGTACAATAAAAAAAAACAGTGCAGCTACTATAGTACGTCCATGTATGAAGTGCATGTTTATATATATAAGCTAGCCAATCTATATTATCATTGTTCATAACAGTATGTTTGTGCGCATGTAACGAGGCCAACCCTTTCCAGTGCTGAGGCCAGTGTTGCATACGTGCAGGAGTCACCAGCTGTACTTTGCCACATCTGAAACATCTCCATCGGTTTGAGGTGGTTCTGTATTTTGGGGTTATCTTCAATTGCGTGTTTGAGGTCCTTGAATTTCATTCCTAATGCCACCCCAACATTCACCCACTTGTCTTTAAAGCTCGTCGCCAATGCTCAAGAGAATTAAATCATCATCAATCTTCCCTGACTTTACTACTTTTGCTTTCTTTGAGCTGCCAGTAGGTGGGTCACTCCTGTGTTTCAGACCAGATCGTGTTGCCTCCTCAGTGTTAACTAGTTGAGCTCCGCTCGTTTTCTTCCCCTTGCTTCTTGTAATTGGCTTTGCTAATGCGTTTTGTACACCTGCACCTGCAATTACAATTACAAATCATGATTAGCTATAGGCAGTAAATAAACATACCTTCGGCTTGTTTAATTACATAGTCTTGTATTTCATCTGCCAGACAATTTCTTGACACTGTCACTTTACGTAAACAATTGCACAGCTTCTCCCAGGTAGGCTTTTTCGTATCAAACCAAACTTTGAGCATTTTATGAAGAGCTTTATCGCTCTTACCACGACACTCCTCATCAATTGCACTCAGTGTATCGAAATTTAACTTCAAGCCTAATCCAATATGATTCCAAACTGATTTTGCAGGAAGTACTTTCTCATAGACAGTGTACAGGTCTTCCTCCGCATTCAGGATGATAGTGAGTGGATTAACTCTTTCTTTTCCCCTTGCTTCTTGTTCGCTTTGCTGACCCCTTGCGTACACCTGCGGACATAATTATTAGGTAATAGCATATTATACTTTGTTTGTGTTCTGTTCTAGCTGCTTGCATAATTAATAGATCTCACACAGTACAATACTACTCCTTTGCACATCATGTAAACGTACCTTTTTTGTTTCTGATGCCTTCTTGTATTTACAGATATCTGATAGGAGAATCTCATGCCCAGACGTGCGAGCAACATTTTCGACTTTATCCTGCGTTAATGGTCTTGTTAAGTGCATGGTGAGATCTACATGTACTTAAGAAAGGGACCCTGAAGTTTTTAAGCTGGTACGCTGAGCTGAACATAATTATACAACAGTACTGCGAGGGAACGTTACTTTTACGAAAGCTTATAGAGAGAGGCCTTTCAGATGAGGTGTTAACAAAGCTGATAATTGTATTATAGTTTCTTTGGTGCAATAAATTTTGTACAGCGATTAAGGCTTCCAGACTCACTAATGAGGTCTCTGTTACTGCTCCTCGACACAACAATTCTCTAAACACATCAGATTTTCCCGCTTTGGCAGCAAAAAAGAGGGCTGTCCAACCACTTCCCTGTATACACAACGCAATAATTACTGGGGTTATGTTTGGGGCACAAATAAAACTCACAAGACGTTCCTTGTTCACGTCTGCTCCACCTCTCCGCAGAGCTTGCACTGCATCCATAAGTCCCTTACTGGAGGCCAGCATTAGAGCAGTCAGGCCATCCTATTATATGAATTGATTGCGGCTTGGTGCATCTATACATGAAACATTAAAACAGTACCTTGTTTACATGATCAACATTTGCTCCATGCTTGATCAAAGTGTCCATGACAGCAGAGTTGTCTTCATAGTAACTCGCAATTTGCAGTGTGGTGAATCCATTCTACAAGAATTAAAGTCTCACTCAAAGCAGATAATAATATTTTCTGACTCTCACATTTTTCTGTATGTCCACTGCAGCTCCTCTCTTCAGAAGTGTGTCCACCACCTCAGTGTGCTTGTTCTTAGCAGCCGCCATCAAAGCACACCATGTTGTCTGAATGCATTACTATTATAAGGCACTATTTTATTTGAAACTGCAAAGAGCCTTACAGAAGAAGTTAAGTGATTAACTTTAGGGTTGTGGTCAAGCAATACGTTCACCACGTCCACGTGACCTTTCTGGCTTGCTTTCATGAGTGGAGTCCACCCATTCTGAATTGAGATTGGATATTTGGCTTAGTAATACTATTTAGTTATGGATTCATGATGCTTACAATATCACACAAATCCACAAATGCTCCCTTCTCCAGTAGAAATCTAGCCACCTCTGCATGACCCTCTTGAGCAGCCCACATCAGAGGAGTCCAACCATTCTATAAGTAACATTGTGTCCCCATAGACCATGAACAGCTGGTGCATGAATGCAGACCTATCACAATACCACAATCAATGTATGTAAGCCGATGGGTTTTGAGGAAACTCTATCACATCATGTCCAAAACCAATAATTATAGCAATATATGGTTTCGTGTGTTGTTAGGTTTCATATTGAGTGGAGAGCTACTCACATGTGTGGGTAGGTCAATCTCTGCTCCCAGTGCCACTATTCCCTGCACTATCTCCAGGTCTCCTGCTCTACTGGCCAGCACCAACGGAGAACACTCTTCCTGTACACAGACACACAATCTTATATGGACACAGTTACCTAGTGCAGTCAGAGGATTACATTATCCTGAATATTAACTTGAGGCTTGTATTTCAGGAGCAATTTAGCAATCTCAAAGTGTTTGTTCTCAAGAGCCCACATTAACGGACTCCGCTTGAACTGAAAAGGTTTAGCAAGGAAAGATCAATAAGCCCTGAGGTCATAATTATTGTTCACTACCTCATCGCCTTCTCTCATGTTAACGTCACATGTGTTTTGATCCAGATAGCTTCTAACCTGGTCAATATCTGGGGTCTTACTGCGACAGGCTTTCAGCAACATCACTGAGACAGGCTATTAAAATATTAAATCAGAGTAATCAGTGTGACTACCGAATAACAAAATTTGGCGGGTGTTTTAATTTGCCAACTTGGTGAACTTTACTGAATTAAAGTTGGACAAAACGTCATTGCTGCAGTAGCCACGCCTGAGACGCTAAATTATAAACCATCAAGTCAGTTTAAATGGCTCATTCGTCTATAATCTTGCCAAATTTATCAGTATATATACGATATACATAATTATAACAATTTTATTTATCCACCAAATTATTGAACGCAGCTTACTTTCACTTTGGAAAACTCACCTCATAGATAATTTGCTCTTTCAATGGCCCATCCAACACTGTCACACCAAGCACAGTAGGCGTCCAATCGGCTACTTCAGAGAGATTGAGGGATGGCAGCCTCTCAACTGCTGTCGTTGGTAGCGCAAAGATGAGCTCAACACAACCAAGCATGATTTCTACCAGAATTACTTCATACACTTTCACCTTAAAGAACTTTGCAATGGCGCCTTGGAGATCTTTATACCATTTCAGTGAATTAATGTCGAGCTTGAAATTCAACTTTGTCTGATGTTCCGCACTCTCGTTGACTTCAAGAGGCTTTACTTTCCATGTCTCGAGGAAATGCTTGAGTCGCTCTGTATATTCTGCCAAATTCTCTTTGTCCTTCGGTTCTCCGTGCTTTGTGATGATCCTTTCCAGGATATGGTAATCCAGGAATGACGTAAACTTCCCCATCACATCAAAGATATCATCTATTGACTCATAATCGCTGTGATACTCAAGCAACTCCTTACGATCTTTAACAACCTTTTTACTTGAAAGACCGTCAAAAAAAACAGCAATATCTTGTGGCTTTGTTTGATTTCGTTTTAAAGACTCTTTTGTGTCAATTTGCAAATCTATAAATGCCTTCTGTATGGACTCTAATTCATTGTCCACCTGTATCTTTTCATCCTCTGTACTGTTACTTCTTGTTGGCCTCGCAGGTGCCTCGTGTACACCTGAAGGACATTAGTTCATTGACATAAGGCTACTAGTAATTGCAAAGTTGTTTTCCGTCCCCCACCCACATGCCTATAGATTTAAAAAGCAATTTGCTTCAACAATCTAATTAACCGAAAACCAGCAGTTGATACATCAAAACAAGAGGTACAATCATTGAGTCAAAATTAATTACAATAGCTACAAAAACTGATAAATAGCTAGCTGGTAGCTGTAGTAAAGCCACAATAGCTTTTAGACTGAAAGGGGGAATCCATGCATGGCACCCTGGGATCTCCCCCTGGATCCGCCACTGCTGATCAGCCACATAAATGAGTGAGCACCTTGCACCATGTGTTCCCCTAGTTACTACATGTAGTGGCCTACACAGTAAGTAACCGAACAAGATCAAGTAGTGTATATCATACCTTCTATTACATAGTCTTGTATTTCAGCTGCCAGAACATTTCTCGACACAGTGTCTTGACGTAAGCATTTGCACAGCTTCTCCCAGGTAGGCTCTTTCGTATCAAACCAAACTTTGAGCATTTTTCGAAGAGCTTTATCACAATCAAGAGGAAAATCCTTATCAATTGCAGCAAGAGTATTGGGATTTATCATCAAACCCAATCCAACATTTCGCCATTCTGTTTTTGCAGTACACATCTTCTCATAGACAGTGTCCAGGTCTTCTTTCGCATTCAGGATAGTAGTTAGTGGATTGGAGCTCATTGTGAATTATCTGTATTAAATGTGTATGAGGAATAAATCAAGGTATCAAGTCACAATAATAATTTTGTATGCATCAAGGCTGACATTGTGATAGTATAGTAGATTTACAAGCTGACCTAGCTATAGCTACACTATACTACTCAAACCAATCCTAGAGCTCGAGGTTGAGCTGACATAGACTTCATACTTACCAGCCTTGGAGAATCTCTATATAATATATAGATCTATCTAGTTTTCATGGTTTTGCTGGTCTAGAAAGTCGAAGCTGCACATTTTAGGGAGGGGCTGCATCACCAAACCTGACCTCTTTTTTACAAAAATAGTGCACCATTGGCAATCCAAGCTTTTGAACTGAAAAAGAAAGAGAATCTGCAATGTGAAAAATTGCTAGGATTGGCCGGGGGGGAAACACCAAAAAGCGTGGAAACAAGAAATCAGACGAGAGTGTAGACTAACTCCAATCCGTACAATTCAAGTCATCAACATGTAGATCTACAACTAGATCTATAGTGTTGATACATTTCACTATAGCATCACTATATTTAGGAATTATAGAACAAAAAATAGTGCACCATGTATTGAGAGTTCGCTTCTGTAACATCTTCATTGGTTTGAGGTTGTCCGACTCCTGTATTCAACCGCAAATCAATTGTGTGTTTGATGTGACTGTCCCTGTACTAGATCTACATTCTTAATACCACCCCAACATTCATCCACTTGTCTTTAAGCTTTTCGCCAATCTTCATGCGAACAAGATTATCCTCTGGCTTTCTTGGCTGCCAGCAGGTGGGTCACTCGGTCTCCCGCGTTTTCGACCAGATATTGTGTTGTCTCCACAGTGCTATAGTAACAGATTGTGAGGTTCACTCTTTCTACTTCCTGTTGCCATGCAGTGTTGGTCTTGCAGATGCCTTCTGTGGATCTGCAGTCATTATTATGATAAGGTATAGACTTCTACAAAGGTCAGTGAGTAATTTTAATAGCCTTTTTCCTGTTTTATGCATGTCAGTGTCTCTTATATCTATTTCCCCAGTAATTATACCTCTCTCTCAACAATTGGAGAGCATAAAGAAACACACATGTGCATGCACCTTCTCCCAGTTTGACTTCTGCAAACCATTTCTCCATGATAGCTTTTATAACACCATTGCCATGACAATTACTACCAATCCCATTCAAAGTGTCGTATCCAACTCAAAAACCATATCCAATATTGTACCACGTTTACTGGGATCCTTGCATGCATGCAGGAAAAACACCTGTAATATATATATATATATATAGTCAGAGGCCAGGTTGCATGTCGGAGCTCATTGCAAAAACTGTCAACTATACTATGTGGGAACTATATATATATATATATATAGATCTACATACAAATTTTAAGGGAGGGGCTCAATATGCATGGTTATTGTCAACAACTCAACTCTCTTCATAATTATATAGATCTGCAAAATCTAAAACATAATTTTTCATGCAATCAAGATGCAATGATATAGACTATTGGATGCGACACTTTGAATGGGATAGTGGTAATAATTGTCACGGAGATGACATCTACTAACATCCAAAATTTCTTTATTTAATCATTGAGACGTAAACTTGTTAATAGAGACGAGACTATACATAACTTGTCAAAATAATTCCTAATGGAGGAACAGTGTAGCTATAATTATTAGAAAAAATGAAAAAAATAGCTATTTATAAAGTGTTAAAAAATAATATTTTTTACTGTCTAGATCTATCATTGTTCATAACAGTGTGTTTGTGCACATGTAACGAGGCTAACCCTTTCCAGTGCTGAGGCCAGTGTTGCGTATGTGAAGGAGTCACCAGCTGTACTTTGCCATTTCTGAAACATCTCCATTGGTTTGAGGTGATGCGGTATTCTGGGGTTATCTTCAATTGTGTTTTTGAGGTCCCTGAACTTCATTCTTAATGCCACCCCAACATTTATCCACTTGTCTCCAAGCTCCTCACCAATCTTCATGAGAACTAGATCATCCTCAATCTTTCCTGGCTTTAACACTTTTGCTCTATTTGGGCTGACAGCAGATGAGTCTGACTCTCTTCTACGTTTTCGACCAGACTGTGTTGTTTCCACAGTGCTAGTAACAGATTGAGGTTCACTCTTTCTTTTCCCCTTGCTTCTTGTTGGCTTTGCTGATGGCTTTTGTACATCTGCAGACATAATTATTAATAATCATGATTAGGCAGTATGTGAATGAAAAAACCACACCTTGTACATAGTCTTGTATTTCATCTGCCAGCACATTTCTTGACACTGTCGTTTTACGTAAACAATTGCACAGCTTCTCCCAGGTAGGCTTTTTCGTATCGAACCAAATTTTGAGCATTTTACGAAGAGCGTTATCGCTCTTACCATGACACTCCACCTCAATTGCACCCAGTGTATCGGGACTTAACCTCAAACCCAATCCAATGTTATTCCAAACTGTTCTTGCGGGAAACACCTTCTCATAGACAGTGTCTAGATCTTCCTCCCCTTTCAAGATAGTAGTGAGTGGACTGGAGCTCATTTCAAATTTGTACTTAATAATCTGTATGAGTAGATTTTTAACAAATTCATAATAGCTACAGTGTACAACATTTGTATTAGGCTAATACTATAACTTATAATTTATATTGTATTAGATCTAGCTTAGTTATATACTGCAAAACAATTCGACCTGGTATCTAAGCTGCTTGGTCAGTAGTCACTACTCAGGCAGATAGAGCTGACAAACATATCTGTTTTCTAGGGGAGGGGCTAGCCTCGACCCCAGGCCGATCCGTCTCCAATTGAATGCTAGGTCGCCTACTATATAGGTATTTTTCAACTTCGTTCTATTAAAAAAAATCGGCCTGGGACCGAGGCTAGGGGAGGGGCTGGAATGTGCAATCATGCCAACCGGTAGAAGCGATATGGGGCTCCCCCCCGTTTTCGGGGGCCCCCCGGCCCTAAAACGCTAGCGATTTGGGGGGGCCTATTGCGATAGTGATATAGGCCCCCCATAGTGATTTAGGGCCCCCCTCGAGATAGCAACGCAATGTTCTACCATGTAGTCTCCTGATCTGGTCAATCATGAGTCTCATGATGAGAGATACAAGGGGAGAGACAATTAATTAACAAGAACTAGAGCACTAAAGTGCAAACCCTCGGCTGGTGACATGATTATAAAGAAACCAGAAGACTGATATAATGCAGTGCATATAGTGATGTTGTTATCATCATCATGCATGACTTGCACAGCAACTCAGGAGCAATAAAACTAAACCAGACTGGAGGCATGCTGAAACATTTGAGAACAGGTAGTAGTACTATAAATATATGCACTGTGGATTAGGATCACAGCAAAGAAGCATGGAGTCTCAGAGAAGTATGGCTCCAGGTCCTGCATGGATCCCAGTCAGCTAAAGCAAGCTTTCTGCTTTAGTGACCCTGTTCCAATATTGTTCCTGGTATATACAGCTTTCTACTTTAGTGACCCTGTTCCATTGTTTCTGGACCTGGTACAGGATCACTTCAGTTATAAGTAACGCATGTGCAAGTTCTGTTCAAGCTACATTTTGCTTGCTTTTATTAGACAACGAAGCTTTAACACCGAAAGCTGCCACTATTAGAAGTACTGACTTGTTGTGTGGAGGCTACCCATGCTGTAAACGCAGTGCTAGAGCATCCAGGTAAGCAGACCCAGTCACAAGCTTCTTAGCTTTTGCTCGTTTTTATTTGACAACGAAGGTTTAACATGAAATTCTGCCACTATTAAAATTAATAACTTGTTGTATGAAGGCTATCCATGCTGTAAACGCAGTGTTGTGGCATTCCAGGTGAGTAGATTCACCTGTCACAAACAAACAAACAAACAAACTAGAGCACTAAAGTGCAAACCCTCGGCTGGTGACATAATTATAAAGAAACCAGAAGACTGATATAATGCAGTGCATATAGTGATGTTGTTATCATCATCATGCATGACTTGCACAGCAACTCAGTAGCAATAAAACTAAACCAGACTGGAGGCATGCTGAAACATTTGAGAACAGGTAGTAGTACTATAAATATATGCACTGTGGATTAGGATCACAGCAAAGAAGCATGGAGTCTCAGAGAAGTATGGCTCCAGGTCCTGCATGGATCCCAGTCAGCTAAAGCAAGCTTTCTGCTTTAGTGACCCTGTTCCAATATTGTTCCTGGTATATACAGCTTTCTACTTTAGTGACCCTGTTCCATTGTTTCTGGACCTGGTACAGGATCACTTCAGTTATAAGTAACGCATGTGCAAGTTCTGTTCAAGCTACATTTTGCTCGCTTTTATTAGACAACGAAGCTTTAACACCGAAAGCTGCCACTATTAGAAGTACTGACTTGTTGTGTGGAGGCTACCCATGCTGTAAACGCAGTGCTAGAGCATCCAGGTAAGCAGATCCAGTCACAAGCTTCTTAGCTTTTGCTCGTTTTTATTTGACAACGAAGGTTTAACATGAAATTCTGCCACTATTAAAATTAATAACTTGTTGTATGAAGACTATCCATGCTGTAAACGCAGTGCTGTGGCATCCAGGTGAGTAGATTCACCTGTCACAAACAAACAAACAAACAAACAAACAAACAAACCAAACGACTACTATAACCCGTGGCCGCCCACGCGCCTCGGGTTAACTAGAGCACTAAAGTGCAAACCCTCGGCTGGTGACATGATTATAAAGAAACCATATAATGCAGTGCATTGCCATAATTATAGTGATGTTGTTATCATCATCATGCATGCATGACTTGCACAGCAACTCAGGAGCAATAAAACTAAACCAGACTGGAGGCATGCTGAAACATTTGAGAACAGGTAGTAGTACTATATAGATATATGCACTGTGGATTAGGATCACAGCAAAGAGAAGCCTGGAGTCTCAGACAAGTATGGCTCCAGGTCCTGCTGGATCCCAGTCAGCTAAAGCAAGCTTTCTACTTTAGTGACCCTGTTCCATTGTTCCTGGTATATACAGCTTTCTACTTTAGTGACCCTGTTCCATTGTTCCTGGTATATACAGCTTTCTACTTTAGTGACCCTGTTCCATTGTTTCTGGACCTGGTACAGGATCACTTCAGTTATAAGTAACACATGTGCAAGTTCTGTTCAAGCTACATTTTGCTCACCTTTATTAGACAACGAAGCTTTAACACCGAAAGCTGCCACTATTAGAAGTACTGACTTGTTGTGTGGAGGCTACCCATGCTGTAAACACAGTGGTAGAGCATCCAGGTAAGCAGACCCAGTCACAAGCTTCTTAGCTTTTGCTTGTTTTTATTTGACAACGAAGGTTTAACATGAAATTCTGCCACTATTAAAACTAATAACTTGTTGTATGAAGGCTATCCATGCTGTAAACGCAGTGCTGTGGCATCCAGGTGAGTAGATTCACCTGTCACAAACAAACAAACAAACAAACCAAACGACTACTATAACCCGTGGCCGCCCACGCGCCTCGGGTTAACAAACCAAACGACTACTATAACCCGTGGCCGCCCACGCGCCTCGGGTTAACAACACTTTTGTCAACAGGAGGAGCCTTGGTCCTACCTAGCTTGTAGTCCATTAAAAAGGGTAGCAACTGATATAGCAGAGAGACTTGCCATACCCCGTTGGGAACCAGATAAACACGTCCCTTCCCTCAAACAGGAGCTTGAGAGCCTGGGCCTGTTCTGCCATGAGATCGAGAGTGAGGCCATCTTGCTTCAAACAAGACAACGCGTTGCATGCCATAGCTAGCTAGCTAGCTATAAATTGAGAACATGACACGGAGCTAAATTACTGTAACTTTTACGGGAGTAAAATGCCTCTACGTACACCTTTAGTATTATAGAAAAAAAGCAGGAAACAAAATGTAAAGAATCTCTGCTTTTGTTTCCTGTTCCTGCCACGCCCAGATACAATCAATACCAGGCCGTATTTTTCAACTTCGTTCTATTAAAAAAAAATCGGCCTGGGACCGAGGCTAGGGGGGCCCCTAGCCTCGTTCCAGGCCCAATTGAACGCTAGGTCGACTCCATGAGGTAGCCGGAGGCCATTTGTTGTAGTCTACCATTCTTCAATGCCCTTGGCCTTAGACATTAGCTCTTTAAGTTTATATAACAATATCCCCTCAGGCCTTACGCTAGTCCAACCCTCTGCGTGGATAGATTTCCTTCACACATTTGGTCTACGTAAATTAAGAATTTCTGCACATGTACTGTTTTACTTGTGTGCATTGGGAATATGCAAATATTAATAGATGTGATTTTAAAGTGAAACTGCAAACACAAACAAATCAGGTGGACAAAAAAACGAACAAGTGTGGCAAAACTATTTCAACAAAAACAAAAACAGGTATATAACTTCGGTGAAAGTGCATGTACATTAATAATAGCAATTCAGTTATTCTTGCTTTTTATCCAGCTGCTTGAGTTCATCGAGATGTGTGTTTACAGACAGGCAGGTGGGCTGTTGGTAGGAGCCTGCTAACTTGTCCCACAGTGTAAAGAACTGACCATAGTTGTATTTGTATAGCAAATGGTGATCGGTGTGATGTGCAGTGCTATTAACGAAAGGCTCCAAAATGTTGGGTACCCTACAATCTCCATCGTGAATGGACAATGTCCAGATGTTGGCCACCACAAAGAGTATCAAGTACAAACCTTTATGCGATGGGAATATGAATGGATAAACGTGGTAGGGAAGACTCTGCAGGAAGTAGATGCAATGCATGGCTGGCAAATGGAGTAGAGAGACCTTCCATTTATGATGTCCTTATAGACTGAGCGATGATGCAAGCCTCGATGAATCCAGTAGATGAAGTAGTCAGTAAACATGAGAAAAGCAACCACACTGATTGCCAAGGAGCCAGCTAGAGTAGACTGCATTGTCGTTGCCACTGTAGTGCATGGAGTTTGCTGTATCCTTTAACTTCAAGCACAAACATTAGGGCAGTGAGCAAACCCAAAAACGGCACACTCATGGTGGCGTAAGTGATCTCAAGGCGAACTTGGTTCTTTAGAAATTGTGGATGCTCCATATATTTGTGATCAAAAACGAAACAGTAGCTAAAGCAAGCTGTAGCAAAGTAGAGAAGCCATCCACCGATGCTGGTGATAATGGACAGAGAGATGTACTGTCTCACAACGTAGTCTTCAGGCCATGACACTGGATACACAACAGGAGAAAAGAAGTATTTGTCCACAAACTTGGAGAATTAGATCCATGATTCTTGCATATAGCCTATATATAAGCTCAGCAAAAGCTGCGATAGTTATTTTGAATAGAATGAACCGATTTTTTGTGTTGGAGCGGTGTGAGATATATACAGCTAGTCTGAAAACTTAGAAAAACTGGAAGTGATTGGGGGGATTGCACCTGCATGCCTTAATAATTGATTGTGTACTATGGTTGCACCAAAGGCTTATAGTTCTCACAAACTTGGAGAATTAGAGAAAAACTGGAAGTGATTGAGATTGCACCTGCCATGCCTTAATTGATATTGTACAATGGTGCAAGTTGTACCAAGGGCGTATACGCCCTTGGTTGTACTAATAATATAAGATGTCTGATGGTATAATCATTATGGCAGTTATATATACCATACAGGTATACCGTATTATATACGCAGAGGAGGTCCGACATTGCGTGCACGAATCACTGTACAAGTGCTAGTGCTAGTGTATATACGAGGAGCCAGATGTTCTCGCGGCAAGCCAGTTATTGCTGCAGAGCTGGCTACAGTGGAATCAATGCTGCAACAATGAACGCCTTATACTTATGTAACTTGTTACAATCCTTGCTTTCGTTTTTGTTTTCGTTTATGTTTACTGTTCTACGCCCCGATATGGAGTGCATTATACAGTAAAAAAAAAAAAAGTGCTAGTGTATTTGGCCTATACATGTTATCCCGTGGCCACAATGACATTAATGCACTGAACTTGTAGTGA
Organism: Halichondria panicea; assembly: GCF_963675165.1. NCBI lineage: Eukaryota > Metazoa > Porifera > Demospongiae > Suberitida > Halichondriidae > Halichondria > Halichondria panicea. The sequence goes on from NC_087378.1 coordinate 7,156,684, forward strand.
TTCGTGCACGCATGTCGGACCTCCTCTGCCGTATACATGTAGCACGAAATTTTCGAGGGGCTTAATTTTCTTCGGGGATCGGTCTCTAAAATAGCACTAGTATCTAGTACTATACAGCTTACTGCACAGCAACTCTTTATTTTGCATCAACCCGTCCGATCATTATTGTGCACGTTTTACTGGTTTACATTGCAACTGTTGCTATCCACCGTCGTGAGAGTGGCAAAATTTTTTTCTTTTGCCACTCATGCATAGCAACGGCTGCTAACATTTTTTGCTTGAAACCACGCCCCGTGCTAACCAACCTCTGCTATATATACCCTATTGTTACTATTATAAAAAAAACAGGTACTTTTAGCGAATTTGAGTGAATTTGTAAATTAAGTACGCACTAATAATTAAAAATTATGAAAAATAAATAAGTTTTTTTTTCTTTTTTTCTATTGTACTTTTTTTACTAAGCAAGCTAGCCCCCCCTCCCCCTATTCAACCTTAAAACTAAATAGTTGTACATCTTTTGAGTGGTAATGAATTTGCTACAAATCCGCCAAAATTAGTACCCTAAAAACAAAGAAAAATCTGAAAACGCTAAAATTATACCCGTCTATAATAGTAACATTAAGGTAATAGGCCAGAAACTAATGGACCTCCGAATTGATGGTGGTATCATTAATTTTGTGACAATAATAATAGTAGTATCAATTTGCAGTGTGATCATGAGATTATAGTAATAATCATTATTATACAAAGTCCAAATGCAAAGTGATAGAGTACGAGCTAATCACAAATAGAACTATTGTTTCAATATTTCCGATCAAACAATTAAAAATTAACACAAAAAGAAGGGGGTAACAAAGCTACAATCGTTATACAGGTTTGGGGTGTAATTTTTGCAAGTTCTGTCTTGTCTCTTCATCAATCTCTTCATAAGGTCCTTCTTCCTCCAAATCAACATCTCGTGACTCAGCATTGGTGTCCGTCAACGTATCATACGTATTCTGAGACACATCTTCTTCTTCTTCAGGAGTGCCAATGACCACAGACACTTCCGTAGGAGACTTAGGCGGGCTGAGGGTATCGTACATATGGTTCTCATCATTGTCAGCTGCATCTGTGTTGTCCTTGGTGGCTGGTACAGTGATCATGTCATTACTCGAAGCTTCGTTCTCGATGGGGCTGGACGGATTTGAGCTATTTGTAAGATCCGGCTTGGCGCTGCCACCAATATCCAACTCAGCGTACGGATGTTCTACTTTCGACTTTACTTTAGCGTATGGAGGATCAGCACCTAGAGTTGGTCCAACTTTCAATACTTTCGAGTATCCGCTATCGTTCTCAACTTCAACCATCAGGTGATTAGCTTCATCCAATCTCTCGGGCAAAGGGGGTTGGTCAAACTCGGACAAATCCCCCAGATCCCCCATGGGAGGTAGAGGAGGGGGAACGGGGGAGGAATTTTCAATGTCTCTTTCAGTCACACCCAAATCTTCAGATTTTTTTTTTCTGTTTCTCTTTTTGGCTGCCATGTCAATAATAGCGTACACTTCGTCGGGGGAAGTGGCTCGTTTCAGGACACCAGTATCGTCCGTTGACATTTTTTTTTCTGAATTAGGCTTCTTCATGGCACCTTGATTTGCTGACATTGCACGTTTTCTCATTCGATGCATCTCTGGCACTCGTGCGTATCCGACTTCATCGTGATCAGGAATTGGTCCAGCTACAGAGTCATCCAGTTCTGGTGAGGGGATTTCCGTCACAACAATCTCCCCAGCGCCGCCAGGGCTTGTACTTCTCTCTGACCCCCTGTCCTCATCCGATAATGCGTTACTTTCTTCAGCACCGTCCAGTTTTATCCCTACTCTGTCATAACCAGGGTCAGGGTCGCCTCTCACTTCCAAACTGGGGTTTACATGTAGAATCAAATCAGGTCGTACAGTGTCATAGTTTGGTTCCTCTGTTTCATCAATAGGGGGAGGGGATATGTGGACGATGTCGTAGGGCTCGGTAACTTCGCTACTGTCTTCCAAATGGCGTGTGTGAGTCACAGTGACCAGTCCTTGGCCGAAATTTTCAGGGAGCTCAGGCAATGGCAGATTTTGGCTGAATTTGAAGCTATTGACCCCAGAGGATCTACCGGTAGCAGGAAGGGTTTTGGAACGAGCTTTTGCATCTTGTGTGGTTCGAACATTTGCTGCAGTAGTTTCTGAATCAGAAGTCTTGGGTAGAGAGATTTCTGGTTTGTCGTACATGTCTTCCTCTTCATCATCGTTCGGGGGTACAGGTAGGGGGGTTTTGGGATGTGCGAGGGGGAGAGAGGGGGAGAGCTGTGGAGGAATGTCCGGTAATGGCTCCCCTTGGTGTGGTTTTGGTGATTGCAATTCTTTCTCGGGTTTTTTCTTTGTTTTGGCAACACCTTCCGACACGGATATTGCTTTCTTTCGATTGAAAATAGAAAATGTTCGTTTCTTTTCAGCTTGATCAGAGGTACTCAGTGTCTTCTCCAGAGCTTTTTTATCGGCCTTTTTCTTTTTGCTTGACTCGTCAACTTTCAACTCGAGCCCCAAGTTCTGATTAGTGGGTGGTCCGGTGGTGGGGGAGTCAAGTGGGTGACGTGGGGATGTGGGGAGAGGGGGGAGCTCTGGTGAGCTCGGACTGAGGATTAGCGGACTCACAACAACAGGACTGTCTGGTTTCAACTCCTCGGGAACACTCTCGTACATGTCTTCAGCATCGTTCGCCATTTCATCGACCGATTCATACAAACGCTCTCTCTTGACTATAGCAGGCCTTGCTTGAACTCCTGCCATTGTTTCTGGAATACTGTCATACATTGCGTTGTCCTCTTCAAGTGTAGGCCTCGGTCCTTTCGGGATGGCCGGCAAAGGAAGGTGTGCTGCAGATTCTGTAAAAGCTCTGTTATCACGAACTCTGCCAACTTCGGAGGGATCAACTGGTGCTGTAACGGAGCGATCTCTCCTGCCCTCTCCAGTAACTTCAGCGTACTCTCCCATCATGTCGTCTAAAGGAGCTTGTTTGCCCTTGTCAGAGGCAGTGACCTTTCCATATGGGGGTATGGCTGGGGGGCTTATTTCACGGTTTGGACTATCATTTCCATCTTCATCACTCGAATCAGATTGCGGTACATCACCACCCTTTGGTACTCGAGCATACGAATAGGGAGCTTCTTCTTCATTGTCTTCTTTATCGTCAGCTGATGACAGTTTTTCGGCAAGATCCAATTTTGGTAGCTCGGGGAGTGGGTCAAAACTTCTTGCTGATAATGTTCTGGCTCTTGCGGTTTGTTCTTCAGTGCTGGCAGCAGCAGAAGCAGTGGGGTCACCTGACAGTGAGCCGAGGGATTGTCGCTTGGGTTCAGTGGGTTCGGTGGGTGGTCGTGGGTGAGATGCATTGCCATTTTGTTCCTTGGCTGTCGCTTCCACCTGCACAGGACGAGATAGAAAGTGACGGTAATAGAGACATTCTGATAAATAAATAATACTGATATCCACACATTGTTCACTTGTTCCTAGATAATTAATTATATACGGAGTATAAAATCGCCACTATTGTGTCTCTTACGTACCTGGTTTGTGGTTGGCTGGTCAATAGGGGTCACTGAGACAGTCACACTCACAGCCACTTCATTGTCAGTACTATAGTGAAAGAACTCGATATAAGTTTACAAAACAAACAATGCAACAGGTATTTGTTGTGTGGAATGTGTTTGTGCAAACTTTGGCAGTGTGTACATTACACTAAATATCCAGGCATTACAATGAATTATGTCAACACAGTGTCTACAGTCAGGTAGTTAAATGCAAGCAAGCAAAGACATCCGATAAGCAAATGTTTATTGAGTCAAAAGTTTGTCCTCACCGTTTATCGATGGCTGTGTTGTTGCTCGTCTCGTACGTGTTCGACCCCCCACACAGTGCAACCACGGAGATCAGTATTAACAATCCAATTACAGTCACAATAGCTCCTCCAGTGATCGCTTGCACCCTCCCCCCCGAATCATGTGAGCTACCCTCTGATGTCATGTGACTAGCAGCTCGTACATGCAATCTCCGGGGTGTATGAATAGTCTCTGCAATGGGTGGGAGAAGGTTGTGTCAACATGATATGCTAGAGTAAGGTGAGAAAACTCCTTAGAGAAAGGTTATATAGCCCAGAGTGTATAATATTAGTTCCAGCAACAATGTCAGACTGGGCCTAAAAACGGTGTGAGTGATAGATAATGTGTTCCTTCAACTGGTGTAGTTAAGTACATGAGATATCCTGTAGTTGCTAAGTGCATGTAGCTAGCGGCTTGCATTAATTGTAGTGAGTTAAATGTTACACTAGTTGCATGCAGTATAATAGCCGCGACCTTTAGGCATAGACAAACGATTATGTGTCACATGTAGTGTTACTCTGCAGATAACTATATATACCTGTGAATGTTATATTGAGGCATATGACTCGCTGGTCACAGGAGACCTTCAATACCATGGCTGTGTCGTGCTGGTAGCTGTCAGGGGCAACAAGCAGTATAGCCTGGGGGGGAAGACAACATCACTTTGTATAGAATCATGCAGCCACATTGACATTACAAGGGAAGTACCACAGCACATTGACATTACAAGGGAACTACCACAGCACATTTCAGTTTCCATATCTCAAGGAAGTCACAACGTACAATATCGCCCCTAAAGTTTTTATCACCTTGACTACAGTAAATGTAAGCTTAGAAGCTGGTAAAGTGGGAGGCCACACATGAGTTAAGTACTTGAGTCAAGAGCCTGCTATTGTATTTGTGTGGGTTCTCATCATGCGGCCCAGTGTGTGGTGGATGGTCAATCTCAAGTGTTTTACAGTGACAAGTTATACATACATGAGTTTTTACGTGATAAAAACTCCCATTCTGGTTTATGACAGTTGGGGCTATTAAGGTGGTTCATTTAAAGAAAATGAGGGTTACGCTCCATTAGTTATAATGTGTCTGTTATTTCAGTGAATACCGAAACTAGACAAATCGTATACACAAGCTACATGAATATATATCTAACTAAATGCTAAAGTATTTCAAAAACAGTGTGTAATTTACACAATCGACTATTGTATCGCAAAATAATTATTATTATTCAGAGCTCTATTTTGAATTGATGCCATTTTAATCGACAGTATGGCACGGTATATAGTGACTAGAAGCTGCATGCATATAAGGACTATTGCATGGGCTACCTACCATAATTATACATAAAGTACAGACATAGCTTAAAGAATTACAACAGTAAGACGTAACTGTTAAAGGTGTCAACATCTTTATCTTAACGGACATTGCTAACATGCCTCCCTATAGTAATGGCTAATATGCTCCCAAAGAAACAAGCCTAAAAAAGAATCTAAAAAAGAAGAATAGAAATAAACGAGTGAGCCTTAAGTCAGTGTAGTATACCATAGATTGAATATCACATACTGTGTGGGAGTGCTAGTATAAGATATGGAGACATGGACTCGGTGTGTTGTAACATCATGTAATACGATATGGCCGTAAGGTGATGCACTAGAACAAGCATTACTTACATTCCATGGAGTCAGCTACACACATCTACAGCCATTATAACACTGTGTACATACCGCATAACAACACACACCTCTAGTTGATGATTCATTGTGGTTTACTTATCTCGCTGAAAAATACACAAACACCTACCTCTGATTGTAATTGATTCGATTTCATCTCCTGGTTACTCTCAAACACCACTTGGAGATTTGATGCATCTCCCAGGCCGTTACACACTCGTCCATTTTTGAGCAGACTACCAACATCTTGCAGCTCCTTCAAAGAAGTAGAATCTCTCAATGCGAACAATCGGTAGCGATCTGCGATTTGAGCTGGAACGATTTTGTGGTCGACTTCGCTAGCTAGCCACGACTGACATGATTGCTGTTTTGACGTCCTCTTCTTTGAAATCGGAATGGCTGATGATAATTGCAATGTGAGAAGGACCAGAATAAAGATCTTGCAGATTTTAGTTTGTTTTGACTTCATGTTGATCACTTTATAGATAGAATTTCAGTACCTAAGATATGTCAATACAAAGCTGATTGAGATTTCACTGATGCTTGACACGTTCACAACTTGATTACTTGAGCTCCCAGAGAAGTCTAACATGTATGGGTACAGTGTAGAGAGAGTAAGCAAGCTCTATAACTAGATATACTGGCTGGGTGGGTCTTGTTGAGATCGTGAGTGATTGGATTGCACAGTGTAATGGGGGAACTCCCATCGCGAGTGTCTTCACATGCGCAGGCGCATAACGCATGGGTGGAAGTCACCACGTGGGAATCTAGAAAGATGTCTACTGCTGGTCAGCTTCTTGTTGGTGGAGAAAGAACTACTGGAGAGAGCATCCGTAGTCAAAATGGTGTGTGTTATTTTGCTTTTGAAGCCTTGCTTTACAACCCAGTCGTTTTGTAGAATACAATTCGTCAATGAATTTGGTAGAGCACATCCATTCAGATTTGAGGATCTTTTTGTCTTTTCCCTACAGTAATGGCTGCTGTGTCAGTGGCCAATATAGTGAAGACATCACTTGGCCCAGTCGGATTGGACAAAATGCTAGTGGATGATGTCGGGGTGAGGTAGCATGAGTACACAACCTTCGTGTCGGTGCGGTACATTGATCTTAGAGAAGGAGTGATTAGAGTGTTTTACGTCTACCCTTTTAGCAAAAAAGAAGTAGAATTTGGAACTGTTTTATTGATCCTCAATTGATATTAATGGTGTATACATGTGTATGTGTGTGCGCCAATGATGATATGCACAATGCCAGTTCTGCTGCTGATTTACAGTGACTGAGAACATGTGCTCCTATTTCTGAGACAGAACACACTAGGGGTTTAATCGCCCAAAAAAACTGTTGATACATGTAGCTGTCTCTTGAGTATCCCCTTTTAAAATTAATTCTCTTATAGGATGTCACGGTGACAAATGATGGTGCAACAATACTGAAACTATTAGAAGTAGAGCACCCAGCTGCCAAGGTCCTCGTTGAGCTTGCCGAGCTACAGGACCAAGAGGTCGGAGATGGAACTACCTCTGTGGTGAGGGATTGTGTGTCTCTAAGCAAATAGGGCGAAGAATTTGAGTCCTTTTTTATTGAGAAGTTTTTTTATTGTCTTGTGATATCTTGCCCTCTGTCTACCATTTACTTCCACCCCTAACCCCACCCCCTTTTCGTTAATTAGTTTAGTGTTTATGTGCTGGTGATGATGAGAACGCACAATGCCAGTTCTGCTGCTGATTTTCCGTGACTGATAAAGTGTGTTATATATCTGAGGCACTTTGACAACTAGCATCGTCAACGTATAATTATACATAATGTAAGTAAATTTATGTGAAAATTCTCAGGTGATCATCGCAGCCGAGCTACTGAAGCATGCAGAGGAGTTAGTCTCTTACAAGATCCACCCCACATCCATCATCACTGGATATCGGCTGGCCTGCAAGGAAGCGTGCAAGTACATTCAGGAGCACCTCTGTATCAAGGTGGACGAGCTCGGACGAGATTGTATCATCAACGCTGCCAAAACATCAATGTCTTCAAAGATCATTGGAGCGTGAGTGTGAATCATAGTAATCACTGACATAACTATTTGTTGGGATCTGTACTGCTGATATTTATTAATGGTGTATACATATAAATTATGTGTGTGTGCCAATGATGATATGCACAATGCCAGTTCTGCTGCTGATTTACAGTGACTGAGAACATGTGCTCCTATTTCTGAGACAGCACACACTACTGTGGTCTTCATAATTATGCCTCGAGGCGTAGCCGCACGAGGGATACGGTAAAGCTGACCGTGTGTGTGTCTGTGTGTCTGTTCCAGCTGTAACTGCTCAACGGTTGCAATGCGACGAAAACTAACAGCTTCTATAGGCTTCTAGCCACGTTCTCTTGGATTTTGATTCGTGGATTAGCAAACTAAAGCTTCTTTCTCGAGTTATGGCTAGTTTGACTCACATTGAAGGCTGTTGCAGTCTCTTCAGAATCTTTCATAGCGTCATCTGTCCGCACAAACTTTCTATTCAACATATGAGTTAGCCTTGCACTAAAGCGCTAGCTTTTTGTTAGCTACAATACTCAGAAAATATATGTTAATTAGCTAGCAGTAGCCATTTGTGAAATTGATCTCTTTGGACACACCCTTTAATTATTCCTGTGGATGTAATGCGCATGCGCGCTCAATCCCCCATGTGTGAGAAATAATATCCAAGATCCAGATCCAGATCCTCCTGGCAGAATCATCTTTGTCTTGAAGGCCTGGTAAGCCACAAAACACTACCATATAACAATATAGATAGCAATATGCATGTACACAGGTCTTTTCTTCTTAGATATTATATACACTGAAGTACAGATCCTGGAAGAATCAATTTTCTTCTTTCTTGAGGTCCTAGTAAGCCACATAATACAACAATAGATGCATGTAAATAAGTCTTTTCTTCTCAGTGACTTAATATAGATAAGCTAACTTTAATATAAAATTCATTATAGAAACTAATATGACACTCTAATACTTTTCAGCGAAAGCAAAACCATGGTGAGAGGCATTAGCACAGCGCCAGCTTGAACACTAGTTCTGTATGCACAGTGAATAAACTGTTGATAGCTATCTCTTGAGTAGCTGCTAGTACTCAATAAATGTATACCTCATCTTATAGAGAGTGTGACTTCTTCTCCAACATGGTGGTGGACGCTGCCATGGCAGTGAAGAGGACCAACCAGAGGGGGGAGATCAAGTACCCAATCAGTGCCGTCAATATTCTCAAGGCCCACGGGCGGAGCTCCTCCGAGAGTGTGCTTATCAATGGTTATGCTCTCAACTGCACTGTAGCCTCACAAGGTGAGAAAACTGTCTTTGTGAAAACATATAATTATGCTGACTGTACACATACTGTGTGTGCCAATAGGCACAATGTATGTCAGCTCTGTTATAGCCTATAGTTTGAAGTGGGTACAGTTGTACATTATGTACAGTAATGAAGGTAGCAGGCTCTCAAGGTATGGAGGTCGATCATTTTGTGTGAATGTGTGTGTGCCAATGATGATATGCACAATGCCAGTTCTGCTGCTGATTTACAGTGACTGAGAACATGTGCTCCTATTTCTGAGACAGCACACACTAGTATACAGTAGTAACTTACTCCCTCACATCTGCTATTATATAACTGGTAACACCATCACTCAGATTTCCTAATGGTTTCCTCAATTACCAGTTGTGATTGTGTTCTGACTGTTTGTTTTGTAGCCATGCCTAAGCAAGCGAACAAAGCAAAAATAGCCTGCCTGGACTTTGCCTTGAATAAATCCAAATTGAAGCTGGGCATTTCAGTGGTGGTCGACGATCCCGAGAAGCTGGAGGCCATCAGAAAAAGGTGGGCATGTGCTGAAAGAATTACGTCCTTGAAACTATTTGAAGACTTTACAATTTGTGTGTAAAAGCCCCACTTATGCCACACCTCCACTTGTGTTAATTAATGTGTAGCAAATTATGTAATGTTGAACAATCCCCTCAACCGTGGCTACTGTTTCTCCAGGGAGGCTGACATCACCAAGGAGAAGATAGAGAAAATACTGGCGTCAGGCGCAACGGTGGTACTCACCACGGGGGGCATCGATGACCTTTGTCTCAAGTACTTTGTGGAGGTTGGGGTCATGGCCGTACGGAGGTGCAAGAAAGAGGATCTCAAGAGAATAGCCAGAGCCACTGGAGGTGAGCACGTGGTAATGGGAGAATTTTGTTACGTTACTAGATAAGATTTGCAAAATGGTGCTTTTAAAAGCATTTTTGTTAATGCTAACTAGCTCCTATGCTTGAGATTCATTCGTGCTACTAGTGGCTTTTGTAAACCCACAAGTACGTCAGTGTTGGTTTCATTGTTTGATTTGTACTCCTTTCAATTTTGAAATATGTTCATTGTTGCTCTTATTTTGAGTGTGGTGGTGTGTCTGGTAGGCCGGTGATTAAAAACCATGCACCACTCTGAAAACAGCCACTTCTGTGGCTCAAATGTGGACTACCACTCCATCAACTATGAGGCCTATTATACCAGTCACATTGCATGTCAACCACACTCTTACCTCAATCCGAATCAGCTCATGTGTATATCTGCGTGTTTAACTCTCAGCTATCCATTGTGTTGACCACCCCCTTCCCCTTATAGCCACTCTGGCAATATCTCTAGCCAACCTGGAGGGAGATGAGAGCTTTGATGCTTCCCTATTGGGCTCTGCAGAGAGTGTCACTCAAGAGAGAGTGTGTGATGATGAACTTCTCTTGATCAAAGGGTAAGTGGATGTTTTGTTTGGTGTATCGCAAGACCTATGATTATAAACCATGCACCACTCTGAGTTACCCCACCATTGTGGTGAGGGATATAACGTTGTGGATACCCACTTTTATTTATGAGGTCAATCTGAGCTTAATATATTAGGTAGCATGTGTGAATGTATATACCGTATAGTGCAAAATTTTTGCAGATTTTGTGGGTTAGCAATCTTATATGAAAATTAAGTCCACGAAAATTGTTCTTTAATTAGTATAACATGCAAAGATTTAAAGGCGTGGCTTCCGGTAAGCAGTCATTCTGCGAACATTATGCAACGAAATGCTTTTAGAGGCTAATCCACGAAATATAAGTGCCTCGAAAATTTCGCGCTATACGGTAACTATGATGTTAGCATTCCTCCCCTAACCCACCGCGCACACACGCACACGTAGTCCCGGCTCTAGAAGTGCTGCATCCATCATCCTCCGTGGTGCCAATGACTTCATGGTGGACGAGATGGAACGCTCTGTACATGATGCTCTGTGTGTTGTCAAGAGAGTGCTGGAGTCCAACCAGGTGGTCCCAGGGGGCGGGGCCGTAGAGGCTGCTCTGTCCATATACCTGGAGAATTTCGCCACTTCCATTGTGAGTGCTCCTCTTATGTCGTGTCTTAACCAAACCATTGTTGATTGCTTTTTACAAATGTCTACGATGTGATTAAGTGTCAAGCTCAACTTTTCATTGTTGCTCTTATTTGAGTGTGGTGGTGTGTCTGTTAGTAGGCCGGTGATTAAAAACCATGCACCACTCTGAAAACAGCCACTTCTGTGGCTCAATGTGGACTACACTCCATCAACTATGAGGCCTATTATACCAGTCACATTGCATGTCAACCACACTCTTACCTCAATCCGAATCAAACCATAGTATTGACCACTCTTGTGTGTTCTATGTACACATTCTTGAGTGTTACTCTGCCCCTCCCTCCCCCACCTACAGACATCCAGAGAACAGTTGGCCATTGCCGAGTTTGCCAGTACTCTGTTGGTGATCCCCAAGACATTGGCTGTAAACGCTGCCCTGGACTCCACCGACCTCGTGGCCAAACTGAGAGCTTTCCACAACGCGTCTCAAACTATGGCCGAGAGAGAGAACCTCAAGTGGTAAGTAAATAATCTTCTAGTATACGTGTTCCCCTAATGCATGCATGTTCGTAAAGATTGTTTTGATCGAAGGAGTGGGTGGATGTTTTGTTCAGTGTATCACAAGACCTATGATTATAAACCATGCACCACTCTGAGTTGCCCCACCATTGTGGTGAGGGATATAACATTGTGGATACACATTTTTATTTATGAGGTCAATCTGAGCTTGATACATTGCGTAGAGTGTGTACATTTAACATTGATTTTAGTGAGGTGTAGCTATAATTACAGTTTAGTAGCCACCAGTATATGGACACAAAAGTGCAGTGAAGGTTATAATTTTTTTTCTTATAGCTGACATTTGTCAGACCATGCTGCAATTTAGCATAATTGTATCTCGAAAATTACAATGGTAACAAAACCAAAACGTTTGTTAATCCAATGGTCTAGTGTTCAATTTCTAGCTCTGTACTATAGACACTCTACACCGTCGAGGTGTGTCGCTGATCGATTTTCTGGGCTTATTATATTGTTTGCAGAAAAATAGTCTTGTTGTAGTTCTTCAATGTTGACTTCAAGGAGATCTGAGACAGCCACTAGAGGTAGTCACTGTAACCTCTTTTTCTCGCACTAAAAGAGCTACAGCACTGCACTGCTTCAAATCATGGCCAGTAGCCTACTAATAACTATTAAATAGCTAAACTTCTCTTACATGTGGCAGATTCTATATAGTGCACATGCTCTTTAGATTTATGCATGTAGATTATCTAGCCAGCTCGGCATAATTATTTGGTCTGTCAATAGTGTCCGCTCAAGCTGATGTGTTGAGCCTGTCATTCGAGCCATTTGGTCGGTTTTTGACCGATGACAGACTGTTATAATCCTCACTGACTTAGGTGTATACACACATTCATTCAAAGCATTGTGCTTGACTTTTAAGTTGTTTATATACTACTACTTTCTTGTGCAGGTTTGGACTGGATCTAATAGGAGGTGTTGTGAGGGACAACAAGAAAGCGGGTGTGTTAGAGCCAGCCATGAGCAAGATAAAGAGCATCAAGTTTGCCACCGAGGCCGCCATTACCATTCTAAGGATTGACGACATGATCAAACTAGTCCCTGAGCAAAAAGACGAGAACACTTATGCCGATGCTGTAGCTAGGGGAGACATGTAGATACCCAGGTTGTGTGTGCATATACTCTTATTGTAGCCCATCTCTTATGTTAATTGCGTTATAAAGTGGATTATTTCATGTCATATCTCTAGCCTCATTCTCAGGCCTTCCTTTTATTGCTGACTTGGTCCTAGCTATTATTTTGATAGCTGTAAAATTGAAAACAAGGCAAACGTATTTTATCTTATAGAACAATTATTTTACATTGACAAAGATGGGTGTGGCTGCATAAAAAGTATATGAACACATAATAATAAAGTAAATCAATAGTACAGAGGTGATATAAGCAATAACATTATTGTAGAGCATAATTTGTTAGAGAGAATTAAATGTGTGTTAGATAAAAATGTTCATGTATGTTTTGCATGTATAGAACAAAGACAAAAAGGTAGCTAATAGTGTTTGAATAGTTTTAAGATACGTCAGTGAACTTGACTCCCTTTGTGACGGTGATCTCAGAGTAAGCTTCTCCCTGCTCCAGTGTAATCATCTTCTCTTTAGCCAGTAGTAGACAGGTGTAGAATCTTGATGCAGCAAGTTTGCGATTACAGCGTTGGGTCAGAGATGAGAACTCGACTGAATTTTCGTTCTTGAAGCCACGATCCAACACTCGAATCACTTGCTGTGTGCGTTTGGTCCAACGTCTTGCCTCAAACTCTTCAGACAGCTCGTTGCTTTCTTGCTGATCCTCTGCGTTTTCTGTTATGCCATCTTCTAAGCTGGGCATTTCAGGAATAACTCTTGACGTTGGGTCTTCTTCTGTTGGTTCGAGGATATCTCCTTGCATATCTGGTGGTCGCTCCTCTCCCATTTCAAACTGGAATTCGTCGATTATTGGCTCTCTCGTGTTGTCCGGTAGGGGTATGGTGCCGGCAGTAACATCACCAATAGCAATTGAGGCTGTCTGATTGCGAGGTTGTTCGATGTCCTCTGTCACGTCTTTGATATTATCCAATTCGTCCAGTTCCAAAATTGCGTCCACTTTGGCTCCCTCTGGCAACTCAGGCTTGTAGTTCCTTGTCACAGCTCGAGAAAGTTTTTTGTGTACAATAAATGTTGGTCTACTGAATAGTTGCTCGCAACTGGCCATTGCTTTCCACATCATCGCCTTCTTAGTAGGAGGGGGGAAGCACTTGGGCTGCAGAGTTTCATGGTAATCTGTAAACTGTGACTTGATTACGTCTCCAGAGAATTCCTTGGCAGTATCAATGACTAGTCTACGTTTCTTGACAGCTTTGACCTTTTTCTCGACCCCAGTGACGTCCAGGGGCTCCAGTGTGAAACCCTCCTCCATGGCCTGAGGGGCTGCGTCAGGAATTCTCACTGTCTGGTCATCACCAACTGCAGATAGCGAATTTAACATGTCACACACAGAGTACAGGTACATGTGCATACAATATTGTGCATCTATGTATGTAAGTACATTCAAGTACGGTAACAAACCACAGAGCTAGCTTTTTTATTGGCACAATCCACACCCAATATAACCATAAGTAACAACAGGAGTTAGCATACAATGGACACGCAATGCTACACTCAAAATAATCTTACTAAGTGATAGGCAGAGACTAATCACTAGCATAAGCCTACATGTACAATGCACAGTATAAAACACACTGCATGCTTCACTCACTGGTTTGCTCGTTGGTCTGATCCACTTCCATTGGAGTGGGCTCTTTGTCGCCTTTATCATCGTTAGTTTGGTTCCCAGGATGGTCCATGGTGAGGTCAGATACATTAGGCATCTCTCCAATATCCATCATACCGCCATCACCGACTCCAAAGCCCTCCATTAGACCACCCCCCATGCCCCCCACATCCAGGGGCAGCTGATCCTTCATTGTGAGTGGGCCACCGTTCCCATCGTCACCCAACAAGGTACCATTGCTCATGTCACTGAGCTGTGAAAAGAAAAGATAACATAAAAATGCTCACTAAATGCACTGCATAAATAATTAGAAGTCTAGACCAGTTTTAAAATCCAAGGAGATGTACGATGTGACAGCAGCCATGTACATGTGTACAATACAGAACAATAGACTGCTACTAAGAGCAACAGCAGCTAACTAACCTGTATTCCCGTGCGGTCTGTGGTTTCACCATCCAGCACATCGACCCTTGCGTCCCTGGCCACCTCTATATCCTCCATACCACCTCCAAATCCACTTCCCACCAGGTCAAACTCTCCAAATTCACCAAACATGTCATTCTCTACAGAAGAGAAATCAGAACTGTAAATTCGAATTCTTTGAGTAACAAAAAAATGGAAGTTAGCAGAGTTTGTCTCAACCATTAACAGCTTTAATATTATTAGTCTCACTGGAAGAGGTGACATTTTCTGCCATGGTGATCTCGCTGGCTCTACTGGGGTTTACTGTGAACTGGGCCTCCACATCCAAAGACCTGTAGAGTGGAAGATTCTAGTGGCAGGGTTAATTTTAGGGGGGGGGGGGGTAGAGGGGCAATCACCCTTCCTTGGATTTGGTTTGCTCCTTCTTGGAAATAATATACATTCAGCATATAGTCAAAATGTTTGAACAGCCAAATTTTAATTCCATTGGTCCAATAACATTAATGTTATGCTTTTCTGAAAGCTTAGAGAGAGGCCTTTGAGATGATGTGTTAAATCAAAAGGCTCTTTTCGGCCTATTTTTGACAAAACACCAAAATAAGGGGACCTAGCGTTAAACAGAGCAATCTGTGGTGAGGAGCAGGAGCAAAAGCCTACGTAAGGCCAATGTTTTAGGAAGGTACAAAACTAGCTTTCAAAATAAGTATAGGTATGGACGTCTACTAAATGCACATTCACAGCTTAGAGCTCTCTTGTTTTAAGCAAACACACACACACACACACACACACACACACACACACACACACACACACACACACACACACACACACACACACACACACACACATGTACCCCAGATCAGCCACCGCAGCCTCAAAATCGTGGAAGATTTCCGGCAATGTGATGGCTTCAGCATTGTCCACTCTGCTCTCAGGGGGGAGGTCCACAACTCCTGGTCTGTGTGTGGGGGTAGTGGGGACCAATCACTCAAATAAACAAAATAATTGGCACATGACATACCTCCTAAAGGATGGGCAACCATTACAGTTGTACCATTACAGTTATGAGTGTGTGCATTAACAAAGGCCAAAGTAGATACATTTGTATTACAGGGGCCACTTTTGTGCTCTAAGATGCTACAAAGAGTGACTACCTAAAGGCCATCTTGATCTTAGCACAAGCCTCTCCAAGATCGTGAAGGAGGTACTTCTGCTTCCGGGAGTAGATTCTCACAACACCGAGGAGGAGATGTCCGGAGGTCCTCAGAGCCATCTTCACTTGAGGTGAGATGATACTGTCGACTGTGGACTCCACATTTGTCTCAAAGACCTGGGCTTTGGTGAGCTTCTTGTCCCAGTGAGCAGCGAGCCAGACCTTGGCTAACGGGCCCTTCTTGGACAGCACAAAGGCTCCATAGAACATTTTGAAATCTGTGAAAGAGAAGTGTGTCATGATTTATCTTGCCCCAAGACTATAAACCACACCTGTGGCGATCTTTACCATATTGTAAAAAGCCTAAGGCAGTAAAGCTTTGTATCTCACTAACAAGCCTACAAACATGATACACAGCATACACTTACTGTTTATATTATTCTTCTCTCCTCCCAGATACTGTGCAGTACTTGTTTACAGTCGTAGAAAGAGTTCTGTACAACTTCAGATCAGTTCATACACTTCTTGTCGCCCGGCTGAATTTGACTTGTTGCCAACTAATGCGCATGCGTGAGTTGGATTCTGCTTTATATTCGAGGAATAACCAAGTGCTATGATTCATGTTCTGGCCGCCCTTATTTTATGGCTTCCTCTACACACAACACGTGTACTTGCACAATGATTGTGAACAAAGAAATTGCTTTGTTTTGTGGCAGTGCAGTGCAGTGCAGTAGACCGGCTAGCAGTGAATGTAACAGATCAAGATGGCACAGAGAGTAAGCTCAATGGGATTCCTTGGGTCAGGGCAGATGGCAAGAGCTCTTGTCAAAGGATTCATTAGATCAAGTAAGTTTAGTAGTTGTTTACTACAAGAAGCAGCTACATGTGTCTTGTGCAAATTTTAACACATTGAGTTCATGCTGTCAATATTTCCTTGCAGATTATATCAGTCAGGAGAATATAATCACATCAGCAACCAGTGAGAGATCATTCTCCCTTCAGAAAATGAAGGTAAAACGGTGTACACACTTCCAATATATCACCAGAAGCTGATTGTATAACTAAAATTGCATGTTTGCTCATTAACGTTTCTTATGCATTGTGTGTGTTGTACTGTGCACTTAGTGTTCTCCTACATGCATTATAATTATACACTGCGTGGAGACTTTCATTGCACTATAATATACTGCGAACAATAATGTACCTCCCAGCAGAGAGGCTGTTTCTTGTGATTCATTAGCTGGTTAACAAACACACACTGCATTGTGCATAGGCGGACCCCAACTGCTCCAAGGTGAATATAACGGCCAACAATGTGGAGGTGGTTGAGAACAGCGAGGTCGTGTGGATAGCTACCAAGCCGCATGCTATACCCAGAGTTATGCGGGAAATAGCTCCTTTTGCAAAACCAAATCAGATATTTATCTCTGTGGCGGCTGGAACCACTATCAAAACCTTGGAGGAGGTACCTCAAATGTTAATAAGTGCATAACATGACTGTACCAACATGTACAGTACATTACAATGTATACACAATATCACGACTGCGTTTAAATCCAAAGCTAGATAACCATGAATCAAAGCATTTCTTGCATCCCAATTCTAAGCTCTGCACCAGTTATAATGGTTGGTTTGCTCCAGGGTCTGCCCACTAAGTCTAAAGTCGTCCGCACGATGCCCAACACACCAGTCATCGTTCAAAAGGGTGTCACCATATATGCTCTCGGTAATTCAATCTCAGACGTGGACCATACTGTCGTTAAGGACATGCTTGATGTGGTGGGTGTTGGCATGGAGATGCAGGAGCACTATATGGACATCATGACTGCTCTGAGTGGCGGTGGTCCCTCTTTTGTGAGTGTGCTTTGTTTGTTTTCTGTGCTGTGTCTGTCTGTCTCATGTTTGTTGTGACTATAATTATAGTGTACCCAGTATAATGTTTATTATGTCTTTCAGTTTCTGATACTCTACACAATGCCTGGCTACTTCATTGCAAATTAAATAGTAAGCTGCATCTAGTGTGTAAGCTGTGAGGCTTTTGGTTTTCCTAGAGAATGTTTGAATCTCTACAACTACGTTTAAACAAGAGCCCAACTAAATACCTATACAGCTTCTTGTATTGTTATTCCTCCACTCTTATACTGTGCTTGTGTAATCTATTACTTTGATTCCCCTCCTCTTCACAGATGTACCTGATGATGGATGCGCTGGCAGATGGTGGGGTCTATGCTGGAGTGCCTAAAGACATTGCCCTCAAACTGACAGCACATACCATGATTGTGAGCAGACTTATCTAGTGGCTTATAGAGAGGGGATGCTCTGTAGTGCATTACCAAATCGCAAGTCAGTGGTTAGCCAGCAAAGTGGAGTGGTCTTAGTTAGGACCAAGTTGGATCCTTATCTTGGATTTCAGTATACAATGTAGTACCATTCCTACACCATAATCATACAGTTACTTACATGCTTCTAACTTGTGGCGGACCGTTTTTATCTGTGTTGTTATCCACTTGCAGGGGTCGGCGGAGATGGTCCTCTCCAATGGGGTGCATCCACAAGAGGTATATATATATTGTTCAGCACACCTCATTACATTTAGCATCTCACCATACTGTTGGCATTCTACACTATTGCACACTTCTCATCTACCCTATGTATTTACATTTCTCTATCTAGTGTAGCAGATACATGCATAATGCACACCCTTTATCGTAGGCCCCACCCTTACACCGTAGCTAACCCCCCTCACCATACCCACCCCCATGCACATACCGTATAGCAGGGTATACAAATTTAATATCGCATGCATGCATGCTGCAGAAAGGCTGCTATTCGGCAAAAATTAAAACATTCCGCGAAAGTTTATACCCTTTGCTATATGGTATCACAAACTTTTCCCCAACACACCCTAATGACCAATCCCTCCTCCTCCCCACAGCTCAAAGACTCTGTGTGCTCACCTGCTGGGACGGCCATTCAGGGAATTAGATTGTTGGAGAGAAAGGGCTTCAGAGGAATCATGATGGACGCCGTTCATGCAGCTAGTAAAAGAGCTCTAGAACTGTCTAAACTTCAAAATGGAAATGGAGAAGAAAGAGACGTTTATGTCAAGAGATAAGCATATCATTGAATCATGGCAGTACTATATATATATAGCACATTTGTTATTGTTGTTTTTATTTTATAAAAGACAAATCACAAGATTTTTAATATTGAAAAGTAAAAGTGAAAATATTATTGGGAATAATTATATTTTTAAGTCTTTGATAAGGAAGGGTTCATTTCGTCAGCTCGGTTAGCTGCAGTCTTGATTGCTGTCATGATTGCTCCTCTGAAACCACTGCTCTCCAGACATTGCAAACCACTGATGGTAGTACCAGCTGGAGATGCTACAGCATCCTTCACCTATGATAAAATACAGAGATACACTTTATAGACTTGTGTCATGGAGCTATGATCTAAGTACAAGTACGTAAAGCTTTACAAAATGCAAAACCTTCAGAAATTGCCTCGAGTTATGGGCTCTTAAAATTAGATTGTACAGGAACGAACAACACGCACACTCACCTCCGCAGGATGAAGTTTTTTCTTTATAACAAGTTGAGCAGTACTCTGAAAATAACAAAATTAGTTGATAAACTAAAATGAAGAGTACTGTCGACAGTAATTAGATTCCTGGTTACAAGCACCTAGCTAGTGTGTGGCCTACCAGCATTGTATGGGCTGCCACTCTCTGGGACAAGGCCCGTGGAATACCAGCCATCACTCCTCCATCAGCCAGAGCCTCCAGAGCCACAGCCATCTGCAACAATAATTATGTTATAGAATTTGTAGAGGGGATATCTGACTATACCCAGGCGAGTACATTGGTACAAGAGCTCGTAAAGGTAATGAACTGTACGGGAAGGTTGCTTATTCACTCACAAAAGCGATTCCACTGCCGAAAGCTGCGAATGCATTCATGTGCTTCTCCTCCACCTCCTCACAATGGGAGACCAGCCCAAAGACAAAGAGAAATGGTTCCACATCATCCTCGTTACAATATCGGCCCTTGGTGTATGCCGTGATGCCAGCGTTGATGGCTGTACCGAGAGTGGGAAGACAGCGAATGACTGGAAGATGACCTTTGACTGGGTAGCCAGTGATTTGCCACGACACTGAGGTCTGTAAGAGTTCAAATGGAATGAACTATTAAAGCTACAGACAGTAGATGGCCTCTGTATTTATCTGTACTTATATAGGCAGTTATCAAATCATTGAGGCACTCAAAGTAAAAATAATGGGTTGGTATTGTTGATTGCTTTAATTATTAGATTGGCCATAATAATTTTTGAGTCAATTTTGTATTGCAAACTCGTTGCAAGCATTGTGTAACTGCCTAGCCCTTCAATATAATATTAGCTCACCTTGCTTTCTATGTCAGTGATAGTAATGGCTGCTGCTACGGACACAATCAAGGGTCTCAGGTTCTTGGGAGGATTGCCCGAAGACTGTGCTGAGACGTAGCAATCGTGCAGGTCCGATAACACGCTCAACACATGATGTGGTTTTACGGCGATTATAATGATGTCAGATGATGTCATCACCAGGTTGTTGGAGGTGGTGGCATTCACTCCAAGTGCCTGTGAGAATAAGATGTCAATTTTTAACATGAGCAATCACTTTATACCTTCATTTTCTTGAGGTTCTCGGAGTTTGCACTAGTGGCTGATGCAGTAATTTGAGACGGTGATACTTGTGCTGTGGGTCAAACAATCAAATAATTTGAAAGTAGTGTTTCAGTGTGAAAGATTGCTATTTAACACATAGTGGTCGCCCTTGGGCAGACTAACAGAGGCTGAAATTCATGCTATGTAGACTTTTAACCTTGAGCCTCTCTATTTAGCTAGGTATTATAGATGATGACCTGCTTATAGGGTGACCACAATGCAGGTTTCACTGCACAAGTGCACAATACACAGACCAAGTGGCATATACAGCACAGATGTAATTGTGGAAGGGAGGGGTTCGGGTTAGCAAAAGAAAAGTAATAAAAATTAGGGCGTTTCCACATCCGGTACCGTATAAGCCTCATGATCCCAATACACAATGTGTACCCTTAGCTACCTGATCCGATCAGTCCCTCTGTAATAGCCCTGGCCATATTGCCAGCTCCAATGAAGCCTATAGCCCATTTCCCAAGCCCAGGCTGCTTAGTCTGTTGAATCAGTGAAGAAGACCTTGCTCTCTTGACTGGAGGAGGGCCTGACCCTGTGAGGTTTCTTGTGCTTAATGATCTACCACCTCCCGAGGCAGTGACAGTGGTATTTTTGGTAACAGCTGCTGTGGCTGTGAGCACAACAGAAGGAGAGGTGCTTTTAGACATTCTTAGCCGGCCTTCAGTTTGGAGAATTTTTAATATAGGCCATGCGGGCCTCTTTTGCAGCCCGAATTTTCTCTATTGTAACACTGTAAATTTGGATTGTGATGTCACATCTGCAATGAAAAACATCCTTCATAATTATGCCTACCACAATGTAGCCTCGAGACCAGGCCGATTAAAAAGTATTTTAATCGGCCTGGTCTCGAGGCTAACCACAATGGTGAGTGCATTGTAGCTACATTGTTATAAGTTGCTGAATTTTATTGATTATATGCACACAATCACACAATCATGTATATAAAGATGTATAATTATTTATATAAATGGAAAAATGTCATTGATTGTTTGTAATTTATGTTCATTCCAGGCAGACAGGGCAGCATTCACCCTCAGTCTCCATAGTGTCTTCACATGACAGCTGTGGACACTCCAGGGCACGGCAATCCATCACACCTCCCTACAAGGAAAAGAGGAGAGCTGTTCTCAATACCTGCACTAAACTCGTTTTGAAGCAACAGGGCACTCATAGTTAGCTAGCTATTAAAACAGGCCTATTTCGGAAAATCACAGGCTATATATATGCCCATGCATGGTTTTTCTTCAAGAATGGAACATTTCGATCAAAGGGCTACAGAAATGCTTTAACTACACAAAATCCTTATTATTATATACTCTCAGTAACCTATAGGAAACGTGTTGATTAACTTACTTGACAGATGCATGTCTTGCAGTCAGGGGTAGTCCACGTCTCCAGGTTGTCATGGTAAGTGCCATCTTGGATGCAAAAAGCAAGCTGCAGAAATAAGAGTCAGTGTAATTGTACATCTCATACACACGATGCATACATACTACACAAAAGAGCTCATTCACTCACGATGAGTATTACCTTCTGTTCCAGTGAAGCAACCCTAACACTCAACTCGTTGTAGTAGTCTTGAAGCTCAAGGGATTTGAACAACGTTGATCGTCTTTTACGGCTGAGGTTCTCACATTGACCTCCATCACAATCTGTACATATTGACAAGAAGCAAAGCATAATCATGTGCCTCTCATTATACAGCACTCTTATCTTATTACTATACGTTAGCTGATTTACACTCAATGTTTATGAAACAAAAAATGAGATTTGCACAATTGACACATATATAAGGATTGATATACAGTCTCATGCAGCCTATTAAACATTAATTCCCAAAGCTACACACACACACACTACTCACCGGGACACTCCTGCCACAGCTGCAGGTTCACAGTCGGTACCTCATTACAAGACACAAACTCAGAGATACTTTGAAGTACAAAAGCATCTAGTGGAACACGACTAATATTGTCAGCATTGTCACAAATCACTCTAGACAACGATGCTTGCTTCAACTGGACCAGCTGATCGGGAGAGAACTGACCTTCACGCTCGAAATAAAACCTGAAGAGAGGGAAATAAGAATGAACACAATGTGTGTGTGTTTGCACACTTCTAATAGGTAAATATGCCTAATTGCCAGTAAAAGTTGTTTAATTGCTTTGCTAACCTGTCTCCTCCTCTTAGCCTCCTGAACTGGTCATTGATGATACAATGGAAAGTGGGTCCTAACTGAGTACCAGGTAGAGTGTCTTCTACTAGTCCACCCACCCACAGGTCAATGTTGTTGGGGTCGTCTCCGTACACTTCTCTCAGCCTTTCCCTGACCGTTGAATTCGTGATCTCTTTGTAAAGGTCTGAGATGGTTTGAGCTGCTGATAGACCACAGTAGGCACGCCATTGATTGTAGTTGGGTAGGCCATGGTCTCTACCTCGCTGAATGTTGAGTGCCCCAAGATCAAGGGACACCTCATGCGCCTGCAGGCAAACAAATACATTCATTATACACGTGCACATGCATGTGTATTGAGAATGTGCAGTATGTGCATTGAGAATGCAATGCTTGTAATTGGAGAAAATTTTTATCCACACTATGATTATAGCTTCATAATTTAGCTATTTATTACATACCTGAGCAAGCAAATACATAATTATACACGTTTGAACATTGTAATTGGAGAAATTTTAACCCACACTATATAGCTTCGTAATTTAGCTATAATAATATCTGTCACGTACCTGAGCAAACAGAGCTTCAGTAAGGTTATTGTTGAGCCCTTGATGGGAGGTCCTTTGTTTCACAGGGGAGGATATGAGTCCCCTCAGCAGGGGGTCTATTCCACCTTCTTCCAGAAGTCTGAAAGGAGCAAAAAATGCGTCTTGCAGCTTCAGAGGACCCAACGGAGAAGGAATGTAGTTTGCATCAAGACGGGGGAACAATGGCATGATTTGACTGTGTCCAAACCGATAAGCAGCGGTTGCAAATGCGTTTGCAATCGAAGCATCCACAGATGAATCGTAACCAGAGTACATGGAATAGTCTGGGCCGAGAATTTTTGGTAGGTACTCGGCGTACACAACGTTCTGCCATTCAGCGATCACTACACGTCTGGCCTCTTGATACAGCCTCTCTCCATCCCAGTGTGGGTTCAGGGACTTCAGTATTTTGACAACTCGATTGTGCTCTCTAAAAAACAGCGTATGCATTGTGGTAAGTCCAACTTGCTCGTTGACACGGACATCACCCGCAAGGAAGCACGAGCTCCGATGAGCATGAATCCCAGTGGCACAGTCCACCAAAGAATTGTTATCAAATGGCAAGAAATATTTGTCAGTAAATCCATCGACGTTTTGTCCAGCCCACAACCGTCCGGTTCCATCGATCATACGAAGATTCCTGGAAGTTGTATTGGATGACCCGTATATTTGAGAGCCATCAACAAACGAAGTGATTGCATTCAACTGTTCCCTATGAATACCGACGTCTCCAATGAGCAAAGAAGCTGCTCCAGTTCCACAAACTGCACTAGAGCGAGAGAAAGATAAACATTGTCTTCGAATTCTTGGGTCATCTTTGGGAACTTGGATAGGAAAGCAGGGAGCATCGTTATGGCAGATATCATCACAGCTC
This sequence comes from Halichondria panicea, assembly GCF_963675165.1. NCBI lineage: Eukaryota > Metazoa > Porifera > Demospongiae > Suberitida > Halichondriidae > Halichondria > Halichondria panicea. The sequence goes on from NC_087378.1 coordinate 7,180,898, forward strand.
ATCAGACTATCAGGTTCTGAACGGTTGAAGACTATTCCACTGGGACTCATCGGGGCAATGTCTATATCATGATCCAGGAACTGGCCAATTTGCATTAGCATGAGCGTATATTCCTTGCTTGGACTGATGTTCTTGGCTGCAATAATACGCTGACTAACGAGTCGAGCACTTGGTTTAGGCTGCGACCATCCGACAGGCAATCCAATACCATCTTCATATTCTGCAGGCATTAATCTCAAGAAGGGGGTCTCAGAGGCTCCACGCAGAGGGTAATCCAAGTTGTTACAAGTGCCATCCATTGTTCGGTACTTTCTATGGGTGCAGCTACTACAGTCAGTGATTCGAGTGTGCTCTTCACAGCCACTTAGTTCACTTAGCACTTCCACCTCACAACGGCTGAGGTGGGGTATTATAGATCCTGTTTCCAGTGTCTGGTTTTTTAGCAATCTTAAACGAATAATCCCCACGGCTTGGTCAAAAATCTCAGCAGCTTTTAGCACCTCGATTAAACCTCCTTGAGGGAATTTCAGTCGGCGGAGTAAAGCACTGGGTGAGTGAGTTGCTTGCTGCAGACGGAGGTGAGTGGCATTCACTGCAACATCAATACTCAGTCTCAGTCTCTCCACATCTTCCCGTGACAGTAAACCTGCATACAAGAGAGAAAATATTTATATGCTCAAGATGAATGTGAAGCTATGAATTTGTTATACATGTAGTAGTTCGATCATTCTAGCAAATATGATTTTGAATTAAGCCTATAAAAATTGCGACTTGGCAGCTAGTCTAATATTTATAAAACAATAATTACGAAATATGCTATAACATACTGCTCACCATTACAGCTGAGTAGTGGTCCAGTGATATTGACAAACGCAGTAGCTCTCACGGCTCCCTCTTCGTTGATAGCCACACATCCATACACACCAGAGTCGTCCTCCATAGTGTCTACAATAACTAGTCCTTCTCCGGGTAGAATAGAGATTCTGTCTGTGGATTCAATCCTCACACCATCTCTCTCCCACTGGACTTCATCAGTGACCTGGTCCACAGTGCAAGCGATCCTCACTTCCTCCCCAACAAACTTGTGCGTGTCCTCTGGTACAATACCAAACGAAGGCAGCCGACTACCTGTATGGGATTGGGTCATGAAAATTGATATAAATATGTGGCGGCGTCTGTGCTATAGCTATATCTATATGTGAACAGTCTAATTAGATAATATTTATATACACCGTAATCAGGCAGTGACTGTTATGACTTTTGTGTGTAACTATGTACTCACATCTCTGGATCGATTAAATTCTCTATAGAATAAATGTACTTATTTCTCTGGTGAATTCACAAATTTTTTATGGATTGAGTGGCTATATGTACGATAAACAGTAGGAAACTTTACCTGCATACTCCAGGGTAACCTGGGCCGTGTCATTCCCCATCAGGTTCTGAGCAAAGCACGAGTAGTCTCCAGCCAAATGAGGCACCATGACGACAATCACAAGACTCCCGTTATCAGGTAGTCGATAGAAGACAGAGTCAGAGAGCTGCTCACCATGATAGAACCACTGCACTTGTGGAGGTGGATTGCCACTAATTACTTGGCACTGTAGCTCTATGCTTGTCTGTCCTTTGAAGCCATTCACTACTGAGTTGACAGCTTCAACTGTGGGCTGTGCTGGAGATAAACAGATGGCAATGGAGTCATCATTGTCATAATTAAGGAAGGTTGCTATGGGGGAGTGTTGGCTGTTTAAATACACATCATGCGATAGAGTTCAAACTACTGAATACATAATCGTTTTGTTTCCAGGAAGGATTACATATGTCAACCCTCACCTTCAAAGTATTTCATATGGTACCTAAATTCAATTAAGCCTGTATCCTCACGCCATACCATATGCAGACTCACCACAATCAAGAGACGTTAGTTCCACTTGGTCGAGTGTTGTGCCCTGTAGGGAAGAGGGGGTGGAGCAAACCACTGGCCCACTAATATCGTCTCGTAGCGGCTCGTAGTTCTTCATCCAAGCTATACTGCAGTCACAGTGGATCTGATTGCCACCAATCTCCCTGGTGTGAGTGTGTGTGTGGGGGCGGGTAAGAGTGTAGGGGTGAGTGTGTGTGTGTGTGTGTGTGTGTGTGTGTGTGTGTGGGGGGGGGGTGAGTGTGTGTGTGAGGGGGGGGTGAGTGTTTAGTATGAGGTGCTTAATTTACGCTGTTTTCGAGGGTTAGCAATCCTCCACGAAAATTGTTCCACAAACATAACTAATGGCAGACGTAACATGCATTGTAAGAAGCACGAAATTTCTTCAACTGAACAGAATGCTTTTAGAAGCAGTTCCATGAAAGTAATTACCTCGAAAATTTCACGCTATACGGTACGCAAAGCTAATGGATTCACTGAAAAGTAACTCTATCATACTGCTCTAATTGAGGAGGACTTACAGTCTCCTGAGTGACTTCAAAGGCTTGACAATATTGAGTGGGACGTTGGTTAATTTGTTACCATCGAGGTATCTGTATCCATGACAATATAGGATATAAGCAGTGAAATAATTATTAAGACATCGTGGTTTACTTACAGGGCTTGAAGCTTCTCTAGTCCTTCAAACAGATCATCTGAAAGGTCTGTTAGCTCATTATTGCTTAGTAATCTGTGATAATATGCAACATTTCACAGCTGAGAGCAGGTACGTGTATGTAGTCAACACACAGACTATTGTCGCAGATCAATAACTATGTGCAGTAACAGGAGGCCCTGTCTCCATAGCATCCAGAGAATGTATCTCAAGAATTGCAAGTATGCATTAGGGCTCATGCAACTGTACGAAACCAATTGAATTGTTTGCTTAATGGGAGGTCGTTTGTTGCAAATGCCCAGGTTATTTGTGTGATCATTCTCAGTTAATGATGAAATTCTTGCGATACATAGTTTACAACTGATTACTGTAGTTGGAACGAACAAACATTCACTGGACTTATTTCATGGTATGCCACTTACAAGTTTTCCAGATTAGAGAGAGTTTGGAAAGTTTCAGGGTTGATTTCAAGGAGCTGGTTGTCCCGAAGGTCTCTGTAGATCAAAAGCAGCCACAGCTATTAACAGTCTAGCTAAAGTGTGGACAGTCACCCACTCCGCCCCACACACCCACCCTGCACACCCACACCCATTCACACCCACACCCACCTCGCACACCCATGCCCCTTTACGGTGCCTGCATATCAACTTACAGTCTCTTTAGTTGAGTGTGTCCTTCAAACACTTTTGAAGAAATAAACAAAATGTTATTCCCCTTGAGAATTCTGCAATGTGGAAATTATATAATATCAACTGCTTAGATATATTCATTCGCCCTGTTAGCAACTTACAGTGTCTGCAACTGTGGGTACCTCGCAAGAGAATTTTTGTTAAGGAAGACAATCTGATTAGAGCTTAGGTCCCTGTACGGAAGCAACAGTATATTACATTTCACAGGTGTGTAGCATAATTATACGCCGTGCACAGAAGTATCATATAGGACATAATTATGTTAATTATCTGGCTGTTAACCATATCAGCTGCTATCACTGTCTGGTGGTCAAACAAAACCAAAACAAAGGCGCTTTGTCTACGAAATTCTCATAATTTAGCATAACTAACTCGTGAAAATATATAGTTATGCTGATCGTAAAAAACAAATTTAAGTACTTTCTGAGACTATTATTAATAGCACATAATTAATATCTGGCTCTAGTATTTATTAGTACTTATAGTAATATGAACGGTACGAACCTGTGCCAGGGCGTACGCATACCTAGTGTACCTGTGACATGCGCATATGCAGTGACAGTACATTCACTCACCAATGTATTTTAATAGCTGAAACTTACAAATGGGTTATGCCAGTTGGTAAATCTTGAGGCACAGTGCTGAGCTGGGCACTGGCATGACACAGGACTTGCTGATGAGTCTCAGAGCAGAAACATATCTCACATGTACCAGTTTGTCCACAAACTTTAACAATGAAACAGAAGCAGAGGACAATCAAATGGAGAGTGGGGTTTCCTTGGGTGATCATGACTCTTCGGTAGAGTAGACTAGTTTAAACTAAGAGGTGCTCATCCCTTTTTATACCATACGCTTTTAGCTAGCTAGCCAGACTGTGGGTTGAAGCCACAAAAAGTGGTTGCGTGGGAGGGGCTGAGTTTGAGCACTTTGCTGGCAACTTTTGCTGAAGATCTCTGTCGCCTTTCACCTTTATTTTAGATAGCTATATATGGTACTTATGAAGAATTACAATGATCAAAGTAAAAAGCTAGCATGCATAAGCAGTGGCACAATCAGTGAGCAGGCTACAGGATCAAAATCTTTGCGCATGCGCCAATTTCTGCAAACCAGAAAAGAAAGTCACGTGAAAAATCCTGCAAACACTGAACTCAAGCAATGGCTGCCTCTGCTGTGTATGGACGAGTCCTCTGCTTCATGCTAGCTGCAGGAATTTGCTTATCACAGACACCAGTTCCTAGTCGTCCATTAGGTGAGGCATTTTTTGTGGGTGTGGGGTAGCTTGTACATGTACAAATACAAGCACTATCATGTCACAACAAAAATAGAATGTGCAACATTTCTTCTGTAAAATACCACAACAAAATAGAAATCACAAAATTACTTATTACAGGTTTCACCTACATTTCTTTGTATACAGATGTTAATCACAACAAATTATACTGCAGGTTCACCTACATTTCTTTCTATATATATACAATGTTATTCACAACAAAAATTTGCTTACGCAGGTTTCACCTACATTTCTTCTGAAATGCCAAAGGTTGTCTTGGAGATATTCTATGACCAGTACGTAAACCACAATGTTAACGTGGTGCGTGTTTCCTGTTTGGGCACCATGGTTGCTTGTATGTTAGTGTGTTTTTGTATTAAATTGTGGTCAGTTGAATGGAACCTTATAATTATTATCACAATGCTATCCTCACAGCCTGTGCATTGACTCAAAGGCAAACTGGCCAATGCTGAAAAGTGTGAGTGGGTGAAATTGTGGTCAGTTGTTTTTAACTTTCTTTGTGGGTATATGCAGGTGGTGGATGAATATGACATCATGAACAAAGGCATCAAAGTCATGATTCACATGACATCACTGCCGTAAGTTCATTAGAAGCATAGTGAGTCCTATGATGTCACAATTGACATAATCTGACTAACATAATAATATATAATGTTACAATGTTACTTTAACATATGCCAGCAGCATTGTATTTACACCCACATTTCCGGCCCACTCACGTATGTTTGCAACCCTCATAATTACACCTATTATACCTATGACTCATACCTCCCACAGATACCATTATCATCATCATCATCATAGCTAATACCCCCCACAGATATCATCATCATCATCATAACTAATACCCCCCACAGATGTCATCATCATCATCATCATCATAACTAATACCCCCCACAGATATCATCATCATGACTTATACCCCCCACAGATTCCATCACGACACATTCTTTGCTCAGAGGGCAGGTGTGTTGGTGAGACGAGTCGACCCGATGCAGTTCACAGACTATCTTGAACTGATGTTTGCCAACCAAGACAGTGAGTGCATTAAATGTTCTCAGCTCAGGAACGATTGAACGTGCCTGAATACATTCTAAACCTACCTATCTATGATAGTCTATAGCTTTATAATGAATCAAAGGCTTTTCCTAGACATTTCGTATTAGCTAAATACCGTATAACGTGAAAGTTTCGTGGAATGGCCTCTAAAATCATTTCGTTGCACAATGTTTGTGGAATGACTGCTTACCAGAAGCCATGCCTTTAATTGCACGTATATAGTAGAGAATTCTAAATAAAAAATATTTTCGTATTAGGGTTGCTAACCCAATGTTTGTGGAATGACTGCTTACCAGAAGCCATGCCTTTAATTGCTAGTAGAGAATTCTAAATAAAAAATATTTTCGTATTAGGGTTGCTAACCCACGAAATCACGCGCTGTACGGTAATTAGCCATTATTATTATTTGCCCAGGTTTCTTGTCTGGAGCAGTGAACATGACGGAGCCAGAGGTACAGGACAAGATGGCCGCTCTTGCCAGTGCCAAGCTCACCATCAGCAAAGCCATGTAAGTGTGACCTACTCGTGTGACATGCACTCAGTGCATACATATGACATGTAGGTGTATATTGCACCATCTGACTGAACCTATACATGTACCTAGTCAATGATTTAAGTGCTGATCTAGCCAAAGTGCTGACTTAGCCAAGTTACTATTTAAGGTAACGTTATATGCATGTGTAGGTGTAACTGAGCCGAAATTGTGAGCATAATCCACGAAGGCCTAGTAGTACTAACGCTGCTTAAATCACTATAACGACCCTCCTTACTTCACCTGACCCCCTTATATCACCACATTACTCAAGTTACCTTCCACTTTGTTACCAACACAGGATGTTGACAGCCTTCACCGACACTACTGTTGACAATGAAGCTAGACTGGCCTTCAAGTACGCCGGTCACCGTGGCATCACAGGTACCCCCCAGTTTGTGGTGAATGGAGTACACACACCCGACGTGGCCGGCTATGACAAGGGACAGTGGGAGAAGTACATCACACAACTGATCATGGACACTTCATTGGGAAAAGATGAACTATGATCGAACTGTTGCTCGTGTGTTGAGCTTTTTATTTGATAGTAACTTCTATCCTCGTCATTTGACAATTTCTGGTTTTTAAAATTATATGAGCATTAACAATAATAAATAAGAGATCTACACCTATAAAATCAGTAACATTACACATGGTACATTGGCATAAATAAACTGTTTAGTTAGAAAAAAGATGTCCAATATTAAATAATCAACAAGATACCGTAAACACATATTAAAATATTAAAATGCATGACCGCAACCTAATGAAGGCGAATCCTCACACAATATAATACGCTACCAAAGGTGAGGGTTCAAAGTCTGTCCACCATTTCCGAACCCTCCAGTATTTTGAGGAACCGAAGGGTTACCCATTGGCATGGGTGCTGGTGGTTGGTTGAGTCGTATTTGAGCCATCTGCTGCTGCACTTGACTCACTTGGACTTGCTGCTGCTGGGCAATCTGTGCCATTCGCATGGCTGCTTGCTGCTGTTGCTGATAGTGATAGGCATTCACTGGGTAGCCTTGGGCAGTGTAGGAGTTATACTGTGGCTGGGGGGCCGAATACAGGGACATGATTGAGGTATTTACGTCACCAGAAGGGCGTGCCGTTTGTAGCCCCGGATCAGCAATCAGCTGTCCTGCGGGAGTAATTTGCTGACTTGACACAAATCCAGGGTCTAGGTCAAACGATGGTTTGCCTGCTGGTTTTGCCGGGGTGGTGTCCATAAGGTCCGGGGAAGCAGCAAGTCCAGTGAGAAGATCCACTTTGGGCGTGGATCGTTTAGGAGGAGCATTGTTGAAATCGACAGGATTTTGTGATTTTGGCTTTGTGGCTGACGCTGAGGTTTTCATACGTTGAGGGGATGCGGAGCGTTTACTTGCATTCGGCCGTGGGACAGGAATTGTCTGCACAGGGAGAGGGAGGGGGAGAGAGAGAGAGAGAGAGAGAGAGAGAGAGAGAGAGAGAGAGAGAGAGAGAGAGAGAGAGAGAGAGAGAGAGAGAGAGAGAGAGAGAGAGAGAGAGAGAGAGAGAGAGAGAGAGAGAGAGAGAGAGAGAGAGAGAGAGAGAGAGAGAGAGAGAGAGAGAGAGAGAGAGAGAGAGAGAGAGAGAGAGAGAGAGAGAGAGAGAGAGAGAGAGAGAGAGAGAGAGAGAGAGAGAGAGAGAGAGAGAGAGAGAGAGAGAGAGAGAGAGTTTTGATTACCAAGTGGACTGTGACAACTATCATTATGTACATGCATTGTTAAACTGTAGGGCCTAATAGTTCAAGCACAGTATCTGTACAGTAACTGCACTGGAAAGGACATACTTTGAAACCCTTGGCATAAGGTTGCTATTGGTAATAAACAAAGAAACATATGCTAGGCACTCACATGTCAATTACATTGATGTATGTAAATACCTTATTTGTCTTAGAGCTTGAAGTGTCTTTCTTCAAGGGAGGTTGTTTGGTTGAAGGTTTCTTCTCTGGGGCGGCTTGGGTACCTCCACTCCTGCTTATGTACTGTTTTCGTTCGTACTTGCCACGGATGAACTGTTCCACAGCACTGGAAGGGATGGATGGGTCACATGATCAGTGTACAGTACACATGATGACTATATACATGTAGAATAGTACAGAGCAACCTGTTCCTGTTATAATTATGATGTAAAGAGGGAGGGGTGGCCTGCTGACAAAGGTCAAAACAGTCACATTTGGGTGTTCAACACGTTGTATTTTATAGAGGTAACCTAGGGTGACCACGATGACACAGGTATATGTATTCTGTGTTATGTGGGAGCATATTTTCAGCAATTATTACAGAGCAGCTATCGTTTGACATGGCCACTACCCACACCTAATATTATACTGGGATTTAAGAGCATCAAAAAACTAACAGCAACTTAACAGTTTACACAAATCTCACTACCACCCATCATTCGTACCTTTACACATGTGCACAATAATTAAAACACAATGTTATTCCTTTACACTTCTGAAAGTATGTCTACAGTGAAGACTTAACAGCTGCTTGTTGAAAGTACAGCAAAAAGTTATAGCCACTTACCCCTAAGCTTTAACTATGCAAATGCTTTTACCTCTAAGTTTTAACATATCTAAAGGCCATGACTATAATTATGTAGTCTTTAGCGGGCACAAAGCTTTAGTCTAGATTAAACTGTCAAGATGCATTCTGACCATAAGTAGCTCTTAGACAGCTTTATTATATCACATGATATGCTTAAATTTGTGAAGGGGCATATCTAGAGGCTACATAGAGGCTGTATCAAAACTAAACAGACAACAAGCCAACCAAGTGTTTAGTCGTAGTAGTGGTTAGTTGACTCACTAATCATCCTGTGGTCGGCGGAAGTTTGCTGGAAGGTTGGCCTCATACATCTCTCGAGCGTTTCCATTCCCCCCTTTCTGGATCGACTGTAGGGACATGAAACATACAATCAGCACATGTACACATGCGCACATGTACACATGCACACATGCTACGTGGTGCCACAATATGAGGTGTGCTAAATACAGTGCATAGAAACACAGTACTGCACAACTTCTGAGCTTATAGAGAGCTTCCTTTTTAGAAGGCATATTTGGACAGGCTCAAGTGTCTGGAATTTGCAAAGGGAAACTTAAAACTATGACCGTATATCATAATTATACACTGTTTGAATTTACTGCAACTGTACGTCACCTCAATTTGTTCTGGGGTCCAGGAGTCAAGGTTCACCGACTTGACACGAGAGATGTGCACCCCGAGGTTCCTGTGGATACCAGCACAGCGTATGCACATGAAGACACCCAGATTCCAACTGGCCCATCTCGGACCTGTGAACAAGATGGAATGTTATGACAATGGACAATGGACAGTGGTTTTAATTAGCACTATATCATCAGTATCGATGGTTTCTTAAAGGGGGGAGTCTAATAACTGCTTTGTAATAAATGTACATAGCCTCTAGAGTAAGCTTTTACACAATCTCCTGAACACACCTTTGGAATGACAGTCAGCACAAAGCTTGTTGTCTTCCTCTTTCAACATATTATTCAGTATGAACAGATGCTTCTCATGAAGCTTTGAAGAGGCGTCCTTTGTCCTAGAACCCATTCTGTCTTGTTTTCACCAAGCTTGACACTACGTACGTACAAGTACCTCGTACTCTTAGATACAATATTCTTTGGCAACTTAACTAGGAGAACCTCAGAACCTCTGTCACGTTACTTTGTGGTCAATTTCTAGGCGTAGCTTCACTCGGCCATGAATAATGAAAAACTAAACAGGTAAAGATCAACATAATAGGAAGTGGAAATAGAACTATACCTCACACTCACCCTATGTCTTCTTCATCCAGTAGCTCTGTAGATGAGAAAAAAAGGAAGAGACAATTGCATGAGGCAATATCTGGAGTGGAATTACCTTCAACCAGTGCCCTACCATCAGCAAAGAAACAAAAGTATGCTGATCATTCTTAACGTCATCTCGTATAAACGTTTAATATAGGTTATCAAAACGAATCATAGAGCAGGACGACACAAGTGGATCACAGGTATCTGCAGAGACACAGAACTTCATTGCAAAGAAGCTGGGCCATCTCCTTGACAAGTAACTTCCATGCATTTAATATCACTATCACTCTGACATTATTGTTAAACCCCTCCGCTATACAGACAGTATGAAGTGTCCACTTGTGCAGACTCTCCAATGCAACCACACTCTACAGTATCATGCATAAAGCTACTAAGTGACTCCACACAACCTATCTCCCTCACTCAACCACCACCGCAGCAAGTTAGTAGACAGACTCCCAAAGCTACAGATTTCAGGTACAGTACGTATATGAGGTTTGCCACCTGTAATTTAGTGCTTTATCTCCTATAGTGATACCAGCAGTGAATCAGATACTGAGAATTTAAGACTAAAAGAAGCTGCTATTGATCCTCGAACATTAATAGGCTATCGTTAATTATCGTGTTCTCCCTAAATCAAGGGCGTATAAAGAGCAGAGGGCATGCAACTACAATCTATCATATTACAAATGGACGGGGGCGTATGTCTAAAAATAGACAAGAATTTATTGCACGTGCACTTTATACTCTAGACTAGCTCATTACCTAGTGGCGGTTGGCTAAATAGCATATCCTGCTGACTGCTGACTCATTCAGTAATATGACGCATACACTTATAAATTGCGAGTTGCATGCCCTCTTCTCTTTATACGCCCTTGCTATAATTATATTGCAAAAATTAATTGTGTATGTTGTCACAATAAAGTATACACTTCAGTTGATGAATTTAACTGTCTACAGCACGCATGACAATCATGAACTAACAATTCATTTAAAGCACAGAATGAGGTTTCTTAAAGATTGCTTGTCTCAATCTCCCATTGAAATCATTCTCATCCTTGTACAGACACACAACACCGTGGATGATTTTCGGCAAAGGGTTACTAATCTCAGTTAATATGGGGATGACCCTGCCATTACACAATGCTGGTTTCTGATGAATTGCATGCTCCAGTTCATATACACACCACTCAGAACTTGCATAGTCACTAGAGACCACAATCACAATCTTGTCTGCCCCCAGTATTAGTCTGTGTCGCTCTCCAGATACGGAAAATCCTGGTATCATACTATGTTCATGAATGTTCACACGAATAACAGGATGTAACAATTCGATGAGTGGTTTTAGTTCATTTCTCACCCATTCACTTGTCGCATCGGTGTAGCTGATGTAGACGACAAATTCTGTGAGCTCAGAAAGATCGTACAACTCTAAAGTACGATCAGGTGGCTCGTCTCTTTGATAAGGTGAACTTGGTCTACCATCAACTAGTCTTTGAGAATACACTCCAGTCTGACCATTGTTTTTTACGTCATTTCCGGGTACTTGTTCTCCCACCATAAGTCCATTTCTTGGCACACCATTAATTTCAGATATCTATAGTGAATAACAAAATACTTACTATCTAATGGACTGTCAATTATCCAGGGAAATTTGCATTAAAACATCAGACACTACTTAATGGGCCATCAAAACACCTGGTAACTAAAATCTAGGAACTTTAATTCTTTTGTTTTTGGGGCCATTGTGTCTTGCATGGCAGTAATACCACATGGCCTTAATGTGTGTGCCCAAATTAGGTACTTTTGTCAATGCATAACTCACCTGAACACACAATGCTCCATCTGACTCTATGTCACAGAGTGTGGACTGGGATTCACACAAGCGAGTATGTCGATATGAATCTGTGTGAAACAACACACATGCATGTACGTATAAAGACTAAAATTCTTGTGAACACTTACGTTTGTTCTGATTGATTCTTTGTCTACACTTTCGTATTAGATAAACCATCACAACAATAACTGGTAACATTACTACCACAATAGCAGATGTGGGTAGTTCAGCAGTTAATATTACTGGGTCGATTACAGTTAGATAGGCAGACGTCCTCCATTGAAGATGATGAGGTTTGGAGAACTTAACAACTGAGCAGGATACAATACTTCCAGATAGATCAACAGTCACTTTTGGTATACGAAGTGTGTACTCTACAACAGATGATATGCTGTTACTCACAGTGACTACTTTCTTCACAGGAGGCATTGTACAATTATCACTGGTGTAGTTGTATGGTGTTGATAAAGAAAGGTATATAGAGCAGGTCTCAATTGTTGTCGTATTTCCAGAAACAGCTGATATTGGATAATCAATTTTGATCAGAAACTCGCTAGCATCTTGAATGCTAGCATAAGTGTATGTACATTGAAATATTGCATCTTGCCCTGCAGACACCGTTGTATTCAGAGGTAGACTTGTATTTTCAATTTTGAAATCTGTTTTTATAGCTACGTGAAAAACATTAATATCATAGAACACCATACCACCGTGACACTCACCCGAAATATGTAGTATAACCGAAACAGAATAAGAGTAGTTGGCTGTGCTGGCAGTAATCAAGATTATGATGTTCGAATCCTTGTTTGTCACTTTATATGGCATATAACGGAAACCAGCTTTCTGTAAGTATTAAAGACTTGACATATTGATTGCAACCTGCACTTAAGCTTGTTATCTTACCCATATCGTAGGATTAGTTTTGTTTTGCTGTGTGTACTGTCCAAGATCAACATCACTCCGAGCCTCGTTATCTGCCAACCATTCAATTTGCTCAATAGTCACCGACACATTGTCTGCTGGGTTTGCATACACAGCAAAGTTATAAGATTCTGAGGCAGTTAAAAAGCCACCATTAGAGCAGCACATATTCTGCTGAATGGACGGTGAAAATTCTTCACAGTTGGTTGAACCAATACGAATTTCCTCTATACAAAGACAGAGAGAGCAAGTGGATGATGAGCACATAATTATGCAGTTTCATAACATACCATTAACAGTGATGTTCTGAGAATGTACTGCACCAGTTGTGCCGTTGCGACACTCGTACAGCCCAGCATGTTCTGGCAATAGTAGACCGTAGTTAACCGAGGACCCATTCAAATACTGGTACTCGCCATTCTTGTACCTGTATAGCCGAGCTCCTTTAAAAGAGCACTCGTACGTGAGGTTCATTCCAACAAAACCATGGCAATTGAGTGGTTGGCATTGAGAATGATACCTTTGATCACATGTCGTTGCCTTCCATTCATGGACGAAAGTATTGTTCGGGCAGGAAAACGAATCATAATGGTAGACAGAGCATGTTATATGAATGTCAATTGGAGTTCCATAGGGAGCACTGTATACATTACAAATCTCTGAGTCATAAAGAGTCAGTGCTACAACTAGTGATGATAGTTGTATGCTAAGCAGCAGAGATAAGATTACAACGCTAAGAGCCATAATTCTATACTGCTAGCACTATACACCTCGGAATTTACAAGCCAATACAGTATGAAAGGTTACAATTAGTAAAAATGTTCTGGGGCATTAATTTTTGATGTACATGACAGTCACATGATCAAAAATGGTGATTCTTTGCCCGTTTTTGCTGACGTAAGCAATGATATTCATTGATTTGTGACATCATCACAATTGACACAAATCATCTTGTCATTATTTGCTACATCCAAGCTCATAATGATGTCTAACTGGCAACTACACCCAGTTGATCAGTCATAATGTGTCACAGGGGCGTGGCAATTTATACTAAACCAAGAAAATCAGCTAAAATCACCATTTTTGAGAAGAAGGGCCGCTCTAGCAAAGAAGAGACTGATCTAGCTCCTGTAAGTTTGTACAAATGAAAAGTATACGCACAAACTCAAATAATCAATGCCTAACACATTTGCTACTAAAAATTTACAAAATTCTGTGTATCTCAGAACCTACCAGTAGCGTGCACTTCCGCTGGAGTTCAAAAGATGTGCAAGGTAATAAAGTACTTGCACAACAAATTTCAAATCTTAACTCAGATAGTTCCATGCCTAACATATTTTCCAATGTACACATATTCTAGCAGCCCTTTTGGAATGATGATGTCATATGATGTAACAGGTGGTGGTCCACTAGAAGCGCCAATAGTTGAACTTTCAGTACCTGCACTCAAATTGATCCAATCACATTTAGTTTAGAAGATATACACAAAAACGTAAAAAACAAAAGTTTTACTCTCTTTGGTTGTTGCACTGTACAACTATCACACCAGTTTAGTCGTCTCAGCAGGCATCATGCATTTAATTCGTTCACTGTGCAGGTATATGGCCGCATTCTATTAAAGGGTTTCTATAATTATAGATCTACAATTATATCGATCGAGTGTATAATGTACGATCACTTGAACAGTATATGTGTACAGTTTTTGATTATAGCAAGCACATGCACATACATTACTTGGGCTATATAGCTCCTAACACAAACAGTTCATATAGTGGAATATCTCTCACCTCAAAATGTGGCCACCTGTTTATTGAATGCGAAGGTGTGACATCAGCACTTGAAGAAGGAGTCCTCACCAGTTAGATGTCAGTCGACTGATGTTTTATATTGCTAACTCCTATATAAGGTGCATATTATGACTGCTCTCCGAGGCACTCTTAAAGATCTCCATAATTGTAAGGGTTATATATATATAGGGGGTAATTGCTTGGAACACAATACAAATGTTCTATTTCAATACCAGTATATATCTAAGAAATGGTGCTCACCAACAATGGCAACATAAGGTATATATAGATTTTGTGGATTTGTTGTGGTGCATGTTAAGAACAGAGGGAACAATGAGGTAATCTATTGGAGAGAAAATATTCTTTGCACGTCTAGACTATATAGATATAGTCTAGGATAGTTTGGCTTAGTGAAAGGATATACATGCATAGATATCTACATCGTTATGCATCCTGACCTCTGCAGTGCTAAAATCGCTATTTGTTTAGTGCTTTGAGTAGTATTTCAACGGCTAAGAAACTACACAGAGTATATAAGCTTGAATAAATTGTTGACTTACAGCACAGTCTTAATTAAATACAACTACTCACTAATTGCTAACTCTCTAAATATACGCCAGAGGCTGCACGGCCACCACCACGCCCCCCTACACTTCAGGTCATGCCACTCAACCTGACAGCTGCATGGGTATGGGTATCGGGTACAACGCTTCAGCGCCATCCATTTTCATGGCTAGTTGATTCGGCAGGTGAGTTGTTACACACTCCTTAGCAGATTCCTACTTCTGATTTCCTGACTCTTTTTCTCCTCAAAGGCTTCAATCTTTTTGCTAAAGATAATGACCTTCTCAAAGAGGAAGACGTGTCTCTCATGGCTGCGGGAGAAAAGGGAGCGATTGACACTGGCACCACTGTCCCACACGTTGAACGCATCCTACACAGTCACATCCATGGCCACTGTCCTGCTGTCTAGATAGACTGGGTGCAGCTTCACTGTACACTACATGCAACTGTCAATTTGATCAGCCTGGGTATTAACATGATATGTGAAGCTTTTTAACTGCATAATTTGATCTAGAGGAGTCTGCATGACGTGTACATGCCATGGTCCTTGTTACGAAGCAAAGCTCTGACATAAATATATATATATACAATATTACGTTATTTAAGGTGGGAAAAACATCATAACAAGCGTAAAAAAAGTTTATATATTATAGTTCGGCTGCCATCAGTAAAACCAATAATTAGTCTTTGAGCACTCCTGTCCAACCATTATTGTTTATGCCATTTCTGGGTACTTGTTCTCCCAGCACAAGTCCATTTCTTTGCGCATCATTAATTTCATATATTATCTAAAATGTGAATAACAAAATACTCACTATCAAATGAACTTGAGCAGAAGTCAATGGTGCATTATATTCATCACAACACCTGGTAACTAAATATACTATAGCTACATCACTCTCGTTCCTTGGGTCTTAGGGCTTTATGCATTGCATGCATGAGTATAACTGTGTGATAATACCACAAGGCCATAGTTATATATATATATATATATAATATATATACGTATATAGGTCAAAGTATGATCCTTTTGTAAAAGCGGTTATGACCCACCTGGACACACAATGTTCCATCTGGCTCTGTGTTACCGAGTGTGGACTGTGACGGATGTAAGTGAGCATATCGAAATGAATCTGTATGAAATAAAACACATAATAATACATCACTGGGATAGATTGTGTCTGGCGTGTCTACATAGCGATAGCAATGTATCTTTTTATCCACTGCAGAGGTATGACTTCACCCAGTATATTTTATCGGTCATGTATAATATATATACCCATTAAAAACTGAGAATCCATATACTGTGAACACTTACCTCCATTCTGATTGAGGACACGTCTTTGTCTACACTTTTGTACTAGAAAAACAACAACAACAATGACTGGTAAAATAATTACTACAAAAGCTGCAAACTTTGAACCAGATGTGGATACTTCAGTTACTGGGTCGATTACAGTTAGGTGGGCAGACGTCCTCCATTGAAGACGATCGTTGTTAAGGAACTCAACAACTGAGCAGGATACAATACTTCCAGAGAGATCAGCAGTCACTTTTGGTATACGAAGTGTGTACTCCACAACAGATGATATACTGTTACTCACAGTGACTACTTTCTTCACAGGAGGCATTGTACAATTATCACTGGTGTAGTTGTATGGTGTTGATAAAGAAAGGTACATAGAGCAGGTCTCAATTGTTGTCGTATTTCCAAAAACAGCTGATATTGAATAATCAATTTTGATCAGAAAAGCACTAGCATCTTGAATGCTAGCATAAGTGTATGTACATTGAAAGATTGCATCTTGCCCTGCAGACACCGTTGTATTCAGAGGTAGACTTGTATTTTCAATTTTGAAATCTGTTTTTATAGCTACGTGAAAAACATTAATATCTATAGAACACCATACCACCATGACACTCACCCGAAAGATGTAGTATAACCGAAACAGAATAAGAGTAGTTGTCTGTGCTGGCAGTAATGAAAATTATGATGTTCGAATCCTTGTTTGTCACTTTATATGGCATATAACGGAAACCAGCTTTCTGTAAGTATTAAAGACTTGACATATTGATTGCAACCTGCACTTAAGCTTGTTATCTTACCCATATCGTAGGATTAGTTTTGTTTTGCTGTGTGTACTGTCCAAGATCAACATCACTCCGAGCCTCGTTATCTGCCAACCATTCAATTTGCTCAATAGTCACTGACACATTGTCTGCTGGGTTTGCATACACAGCAAAGTTATAAGATTCTGAGGCAGTTAAAAAGCCACCATTAGAGCAGCACATATTCTGCTGAATGCACGATGAAAATTCTTCACAGTTGGTTGAACCAATACGAATTTCTTCTATACAAAGACAGAGAGAGCAAGTGGCTGATGAGCACATATATATATTATTATGCAGTTTCATAACATACCATTAACAGTAATGTTCTGAGAATGTACTGCACCAGTTGTGCCGTTGCGACACTCGTACAGCCCAGCATGTTCTGGCAATAGTAGACCGTAGTTAACCGAGGACCCATTCAAATACTGGTACTCGCCATTCTTGTACCTGTATAGCCGAGCTCCTTCAAAAGAGCACTTGTAAGTGAGGTTCATTCCAACAAAACCATGGCAATTGAGTGGTTGGCATTGAGAATGATACCTTTGATTACATGTCGTTGCCTTCCATTCATGGAAGAAAGTATTGTTCGGGCAGGAAAACGAATCATAATGGTAGACAGAGCATGTTATATGAATGTCAATTGGAGTTCCATAGGCAGCACTGTATACACTACAGATCTCTGAGTCATAAAGAGTCAGTGCTACAACTAGTGATGATAGTTGTATGCTAAGTAGCAGAGATAAAATTAAAACGCTAGGAACCATAGTTTTCTATATTTACTAACTGCTAGCACTTACACTTCGGAATTTAGAAGCTAATGCAGTGTAATTATATGAACAATTTCAAGGTTATAAAGATTGTGAAAAGTGTTATGGGACATTAATTTTTAATACACATGACAATATGATTATTGATGAGTATCAAATATCACACCGGCTATCTTGTACTATTATGAAGTTATATGGACCAAATTCCGTTAGGGTCATCTTGTCATCGATTCAGAGTGTATATTGTTATGCTGCATGCACAATCACCAGCTCCAAGAAAATGCCCTGTTCCTTGTTTCAGTTCATAATTCATGTCTTGAATGGTTGAGCTCACACTTTTATGGTATTGTTACATATTATTGCCGAGCGGGAAGCGAGGCAAATAATCGTACTACCTGATTCTGGCCCATGTAGATATATATATATATGTCTGCAACGGATGTGGGCTAGGTTCCCCGGGGGGCACGCATGCAGACAAAGAGGCGTGGCCATCGTTAGCATGCACAGTGCAGTGCAGCTCTCGATCTCATGGCCATCGTAAGCAGGCCCGAAGAAAGAAAGAAACAGACTACAGCTTCTAGAGCCAGAGAGCTAGCTAGATAATAGATATGAACACCCGCTCTCGTAGTGCAAACCGCCGTGCAGCTCTCTCTGAGGAGCAGAGGGAAAGAAACAGACAACAAGACAGGGATCGAAGAGCCGGAGCTAGGCGGCAGCAGTCGGATCAACAAAGGTCAGCTTAAGAGACTACTAACACTACACATCACACTTCTCCAACAGGACAAGTCGACTGTCTAAGATCTTGTGATCGCCACTCCAAACAGCAACTACAGTCTCGTCGGTTTCTTGCCTATGATCAGAAAAATAACCGACGACGACACGATCATCAGTTTAACAAACAAACAAGAAGTCACCACTCAAATTCTTATGGCTGACCCGTTTCAATCTACATACACCCCAAACAAATCATCAGTGATGTTTGCCGTACCACTAACTAACTGAACAATTCATAACTCATTATAATTATCCTTGTTCCACCCTTTCATTTATCCTTATCTTATTCATTCAATTTTTGTTCCACTTTCAAATATTCACCTTCAACATCATTATATAATCAATTCATTTCAATCAGAGGTTACCGCGAGGCGCCTGCGTATATGTATACGTATATGCCCTAGTATAGAACCTTAATTTTCCTTATTCTGATAACAAAACAATTCTTTAACTATGCAAGCAGATTAATAATTGATTGGGCCTCCTAAATAATACAAGATATAATTATTATAGTGAAAGCTCTCACCTCAAAAGGTGGCAGCCACCTGGATGTGGGAGTAGTGCTGACATCAAAAAACAAGCACTTGAAAAGTTCTCGCCGTTGGATAGTGGAACTGTGTGTGGTACTTGTCTTATTGCTGTATCCCTAAATATGCATGGGAGGGCCATTGTAATATGTAAATGATTTTAAAAGGCACATGCAGTAGCAAATAGAAAAAGCATGTTGAGAACGCGTATGGGAAACGCGAGTAAAGAAAGCACGTTCAGAGAACGTGTATAGAAAACCCATGTAGGGAAAGTACGTTTAGTACATGCGTAGAAAACGCGGGTAGCCTATACACACGTTTAAGTAACGCGCATAGAAAACACATGTCTAGCGTACACGCGTCAGCTAGGAAACACGTGTGGGGCCAATGAAATTCAGATGAAGCCTTACACAGTGCATTTGAGGCATCATGCAATTGGAATACCAGATAGTGGGGTCAATTAAATCAGAGGTGCATTATGAGCCTGCATGCATGTGGCCAAGATCTTCTTTATAG
Organism: Halichondria panicea; assembly: GCF_963675165.1. Lineage (NCBI taxonomy): Eukaryota > Metazoa > Porifera > Demospongiae > Suberitida > Halichondriidae > Halichondria > Halichondria panicea. The sequence goes on from NC_087378.1 coordinate 7,200,688, forward strand.
AGGCACACATATGATACCAAACAGTTGGCGGCGAGGGTGGTACATGCCAGCTGAATTCCGATTTGCTCGCCCTCTGACCCTTGCCATTTAACCCGCCTGGTATTCAATATGCTTGTAAGGCTTCTATCTGAATGGGGCCTCACATACACGCGTTAACTAAACACGTTTTTTATACACATTTTCTATATGCGCTTACTAAACGTGCTTTCCCTACTCGCGTTTCCATACTCGTTCATTTTTCTACTCACGTTTTATAATCAACAATTACATTGAGCACATGTGGGAATCCTGATCAATCATTCTAAGTGCTATTAATTAATAAGGATTCTTCCTGTAACATGGTCATATATAGCAATTCTGATACCTTCATCTGATTTATGACTGAATGCATTTATTCTTTTATTCTTTAAGCACAGTAACTCTCATCTGAATTATCGGATGGGCGAACAACTAGCCCATCTGATATAAAAGCGAAAACTCGACCTGGGAGCGTACTTGCAAAATATACGCGATAGGTGTGGCTAAAACTCGGAAAGTAATTGCATGAACCATTATTTTATTGACTGTATATAGCTATGGACAGGAGCAGGTGAGGGGATGGAGCGTCTTGCTCCGCGAATTCTGTACAATTTCTAGCTTACCCCTGCTGTGCACGCACATGCAGGGTATATTGCTCTCAATACAATGTCACATCAGTTCAAGAGCAACACAATATAGCACACAAACGCACCATCGACACAAAAATCAAATCAATACAGGTTAATTGTTAGTAAACATGCTGAGATCATTCAACCTGAAGCCTCAATTCACTTAGTTCCCATCACTCAATTAGAGATCTACACTTAGTCTAGCTGTTAAATAAATGATGTGTGGTTTTAACGCAGATGCGGGACTATTGTCGCAAATATCAGGAAAAAGCGCACATTTGTCACAATAGCCACGCACTCTGCGTCAAAACCACACATCATTTTTACAGTGTATCATGTGGAAAGGGGACATGACACCTCGATCTCAATTTATTTTCTCGGGAGCAAAGCCTATTTAAAGAAATTCCTGCAACATTCCTGCATAATTATTAATGTGCATGCATGCACCTCCCAGACGCCTAATTAACCAATTAATCTACAATAATTATGTCATGTTTAGTAGAAATTGGCATAAAAAGGGTTGAAAAAATATTAGCAGGTTATTAGTTATAGTGTAGCGAAAAAGAGTTCATAGAGTTTGGCTTCTTGAAAATAGCTTGATGTAATCTTGATTTGAAATTATCCTCATCACTGCACAGACACACGACTCCGTGGATGATTTGCGGCAAAGGGTTACTAATCTCAGTTAATATGGGGATGACCCTGCCATTACACAATGCTGGTTTCTGATGAATTGCATGCTCCAGTTCGTATACACACCACTCAGAACTTGCATAGTCACTAGAGACGACAATCACAATCTTATCTGCCCCCAGTATTAGTCTGTGTCGCTCTCCAGATACGGAAAATCCTGGTATCATACTGTCTTCATGAATGTTCACACGAATAACAGGATGTAACAATTCGATGAGTGGTTTTAGTTCATTTCTCACCCATTCACTGGTCGCATCAGTGTAGCTGATGTAGACGACAAATTCTGTGAGCTCAGAAAGATCGTACAACTCTAAAGTACGATCAGGTGGCTCGTCTCTTTGATAAGGTGAACTTGGTCTACCATCAACTAGTCTTTGAGAATACACTCCAGTCTGACCATTGTTTTTTACTTCATTTCCAGGTACTTGTTCTCCCACCATAAGTCCATTTCTTTGCACACCATTAATTTCAGATATCTATAGTGAATAACAAAATACTTACTATCTAATGGACTGTCAATTGTCCAGGGAAATTTGCATTAAAAACATCAGACACTACTTAATGGGCCATCAAAACACCTGGCTAGGAACTTTATATAATTCTTTCGTTTTTGGGGCCATTGTGTCTTGCATGGTAGTAATACCACATGGCCTTAATGTGTGTGCCCAAATTATGTATATTGTACTTTTGTCAATGCATAACTCACCTGAACACACAATGCTCCATCTGACTCTATGTCACAGAGTGTGGACTGAGATTCATACAAGCGAGTATGTCGAAATGAATCTGTGTGAAACAAAACACATGCATGCATGTACGTATAAAGACTAAAATCCATAATTCTTGTGAACACTTACATCTGTTCTGATTGATTCTTTGTCTACACTTTCGTATTAGATAAACCATCACAATAATAACTGGTAATATTACTACCACAATAGCAGATGTGGATAGTTCAGCAGTTAATATTACTGCATCGATCCCAGTTAGATGGGCAGACGTCCTCCATTGAAGACGATCGTTGTTAAGGAACTCAACAACTGAGCAGGATACAATACTTCCAGAGAGATCAGCAGTCACTTTTGGTATACGAAGTGTGTACTCCACAACAGATGATATGCTGTTACTCTCAATGACTGCTTTCTTCACAGGAGGCATTGTACAATTATCACCACTGGTGTAGTTGTAGTTGTATGGTTTTGGTAAAGAAAGGTATATAGAGCAGGTCTCAATTGTTGTCGTATTTCCAAAAACAGCTGATATTGGATAATCAATTTTGATCAGAAAATAACTAGCATCTTGAATGCTAGCATAAGTGTATGTACATTGAAAGATTGCATCTTGCCCTGCAGACACTGTTGTATTCAGAGGTAGACTTGTATTTTCAATTTTGAAATCTGTTTTTATAGCTACGTGAAAAACATTAATATCTATAGAACACCATACCACCATGACACTCACCCGAAAGATGTAGTATAACCGAAACAGAATAAGAGTAGTTGGCTGTGCTGGCAATAATCAAAATTCTGATGTTCGAATCCTCGTTTGTCACTTTATATGGCATATAACGGAAACCAGCTTTCTGTAAGTATTAAAGACTTGACATATTGATTGCAACCTGCACTTAAGCTTGTTATCTTACCCATATCGTAGGATTAGTTTTGTTTTGCTGTGTGTACTGTCCAAGATCAACATCACTCCGAGCCTCGTTATCTGCCAACCATTCAATTTGTTCAATAGTCACTGACACATTGTCTGCTGGGTTTGCATACACAGCAAAGTTATAAGATTCTGAGGCAGTTAAAAAGCCACCATTAGAGCAGCACATATTCTGCTGATTGCACGGGTAAAATATTTCACAGTTGGTTGAACCAATACGAATTTCTTCTATAAAAAGACAGAGAGAGCAAGTGGATGATAAGCACATATTATATGCAGTTACCATTAACAGCGATGTTCTGAACATGTACTGCACCAGTTGTACCGTCATGACACTCGTACAGCCCAGCATGTTCTGGCAATAGTAGACCGTAGTTAACCGAGGACCCATTCAAATACTGGTACTCGCCATTCTTGTACCTGTATAGCCGAGCTCCTTCAAAAGAGCACTCGTACGTGAGGTTCATTCCAACAAAACCATGGCAATTGAGTGGTTGGCATTGAGAATGATACCTTTGATCACATGTCGTTGCCTTCCATTTATGGTAGAAAGTATTGTTCGGGCAGGAAAACAAATCATCATGGTAGATAGAGCATGTTATATGAATGTCAATTGGACTTCCATAGGCAGCACTGTATACATTACAGATCTCTGAGTCAGCAGTCAGTGCTACAACTAGTGATGATAGTTGTATGCAAAGTAGCAGAGATAAAATTAAAACGCTAAGAGTCATAATTCTATACTGCTAGCACTATACACCTCGAAATTTACAAGCCAAAACAGTATGAAAGGTTAAGTAAAAATGTTCTGGGGCATTAAGTTTTGATGTACATGACAGTCACATGATCAGTATCTCAGTAGCTACAACTATCAAGTCGTCTCAGCAGGCAATGCCCGCATTTAATTCGTTCACTGTGCAGGTATATGGCAGCATTCTATTAAAGGGTTCCTATAATTATAGATCTACAATTATATCGATCGAGTGTATAATGTACAATCACTTGAACAGTCCAATTTTTGATTATAGCAAGCGCATGCACATACATTACTTGGGCTCTATAGCTCCTAACACAAACAGTTCATATAGTGGAATATCTCTCACTTCAAAATGTGGCCACCTGTTTATTGAATGCAAAGGTGTGACATCAGCACTTGAAGAAGGAGTCCTCACCAGTTAGATGTCAGTCGACTGATGTTTTATATTGCTAACTCCTATATAAGGTGCATATTATATGACTGCTCTCCGAGGCACTCTTAAAGATCTCCATAATTGTAAGGGTTATATATATATAGGGGGTAATTGCTTGGAACACAATACAAATGTTCTATTTCAATACCAATAAAAATCTAAGAAATGGTGCTCACCAACAATGGCAACATAAGGTATAGATTTTGTGGATTTGTTGTGGTGCATGTTAAGAACAGAGGGTACAATGAGGTAATCTATTGGAGAGAAAATATTCTTTGCACGTCTATATAGATATAGCACAGTTTGGCTTAGTGAAAGGCTACATAGATATCTACATCGTTATGCATCCTGACCTCTGCAGTGCTAAAATCACTATTTGTTTAGTGCTTTGAGTAGTATTTCAACGGCTAAGAAACTACACAGAGTATATAAGCTTGAATAAATTGTTGACTTACAGCACAGTCTTAATTAAATACAACTACTCACTAATTGCTAACTCTCTAAATATACGCCAGAGGCTGCACGGCCACCACCACGCCCCCCTACACTTCAGGTCATGCCACTTGACCTGACAGCTGGGTATGGGTACCGGGTACAACGCTTCAGCGCCATCCCATTTTCATGGCTAGTTGATTCGGCAGGTGAGTTGTTACACACTCCTTAGCAGATTCCTACTTCTGATTTCCTGACTCTTTTTCTCCTCAAAGGCTTCAATCTTTTTACTAAAGATGATGACCTTCTCAAAGAGGAAGATGTGTCTCTCATGGCTGTGAGAGAAAAGGGAGCGATTGACACTGGCACCACTGTCCCACACGTTGAACGCATCCTACACTGTCACATCCATGGCCACCGTCCTGCTGTCTAGATAGACTGGGTGCAGCTTCACTGTACACTACATGCAACTGTCAATTTGATCATCAATCAGCCTGGGTATTAATGATATGTGAAGCTTTTTAACTGCATAATTTGATCTAGAGGAGTCTGCATGACGTGTACATGCCATGGTCCTTGTTACGAAGCAAAGCTCTGACATAAATATATATATACAATATTACGTTATTTAAGGTGGGAAAAATATCATAACAAGCGTAAAAAAGTTTATATATAGTTCGGCTGCCATCAGTAAAACCAATAATTAGTCTTTGAGCACTCCTGTCCAACCATTGTTGTTTACGCCATTTCCGGGTACTTGTTCTCCCAGCACAAGTCTATTTCTTTGCACATCATTAATTTCATATATCTAAAATGTGAATAACAAAATACTCACTATCAAATGAGCTTGAGCAGAAGTCAATGGTGCATTATATTCATCACAACACCTGGTAACTAAATCTACTATAGCTATACATCACTCTTGTTCATTGGGTCTTAGGGCTTTATGCATTGCATGCATGAGTATAACTGTGTGATAATACCACATGGCCATAGTTATATATACAGTGGCGTAGGCAGGGGGTGCATGGCAAAGGGGGCAAATGCCCCCCCTTTTTCTGGATCTCTACTACTCAGCTAGCTCAGGTTAGTGTAGCTGATTATCTTGCTGAGCACTCCCTTTCTTCCCAATCTTGCTGCAGTTAGCTAGCTAGTAGGCAAGCAAAAGGATTTAGTCCCTAAACTGTGAGCTATTCTGGTCTAAATCTATAGACAGTTCTTGTTCTTTGCTAAACTAAACATCAGGCCACACCCTAGTTGGGCGGAGCCCGACCGTCCCTGACGGGAGGTAGGGTTTCAAGCCAATGTCAGGATTTGTCTTTGCTGCAACTATAGTTGCAGCCCAATCAGATTGCAGCATTTCTACTGTGGTCTGTGTCACGTCCGATTGCACAACCTCAAGCAAGGTAAAATTGGTTAACACCCACTTCAGAATAATAAGAATAAAATGATTATTCATAGCTGCTTATCAGCGTGTTACATAATTTAGCAAAGACAAATCCTGACATAGGCTTGAAACCCGACCTCCCGTCAGGGACGGTCGGGCTCCGCCCAACTAGCCACACCCGGTACCCAACTAAACAGATAAGTCAATTATGACGTCATAATTAAGAGGCGTGGCTTCCGGTCAAAATTTCGGCGCTGCGCGCGGCTGATAGGTTTTGCCCCCTCTTCCAAGAAATCCTGGCTACGCTCCTGATATATATACATAGGTCAAAGTATGATCCTTTTGTAAGCGGTTATGACCCACCTGGACACACAATGTTCCATCTGGCTCTGTGTCACCGAGTGTGGACTGTGATTCATGTAAGTGAGTATATCGAAATGAATCTGTATATGAAATAAAACACATAATTATACATCACCGGGATAGATTGTGTCTGGCGTGTCTATACATAGCGATAGCAATGTATTTTTATCCACTGCATAGGTATGACTTCACCCAGTATAGTTTATCGATCATGTATATATACACCCATTAAAAACTGGGAATCCATATACTGTGAACACTTACCTCCATTCTGATTGAGGACACATCTTTGTCTATACTTTCGTACTAGAAAAACAATAACAACAATGACTGGTAAAATAATTACTACAAAAGCTGCAAACTCTGAACCAGATGTGGATACTTCAGTTACTGGGTCGATTACAGTTAGGTGGGCAGACGTCCTCCATTGAATACGATGGGAATTGAAGAACTCAACAACTGAGCAGGATACAATACTTTCAGAGAGATCAGCAGTCACTTTTGGTATACGAAGTGTGTACTCCACAACAGATGATATACTGTTACTCACAGTGACTACTTTCTTCACAGGAGGCATTGTACAATTATCACTGGTGTAGTTGTATGGTGTTGATAAAAAAAGTACATAGAGCAGGTCTCAATTGTTGTCGTATTTCCAAAAACAGCTGATATTGGATAATCAATTTTGATCAGAAAATCGCTAGCATCTTGAATGCTAGCATAAGTGTATGTACATTGAAAGATTGCATCTTGCCCTGCAGACACTGTAGTATTCAGAGGTAGACTTGTATTTTCAATTTTGAAATCTGTTTTTATAGCTATGTGAAAAACATTATTATATAGAACACCATACCACCATGACACTCACCCGAAAGACGTAGTGTAACCAAAACAGAATAAGAGTAGTTGTCTGTCCTGGCAGTAATCAAGATTAGAATGTCCGAATCCTTGTTTGTCACTTTATATGGCATATAATGGAAACCAGCTTTCTGTAAGTATTAAAGACTTGACACATTAATTGCATCCTGAATTTAAGCTTGTCATCTTACCCATATCGTAGGATTAGTTTTGTTTTGCTGTGTGTACTGTCCAAGATCAACAACACTCCGAGCCTCGTTATCTGCCAACCATTCAATTTGCTCAATAGTCACTGACACATTGTCTGCTGGGTTTGCATACACAGCAAAGTCATAAGATTCTGAGGCAGTCAAAGAGCCACCAATAGAGCAGCACATATTCTGCTGAATGCACGGTGAAAATTCTTCACAGTTGGTTGAACCAATACGAATTTCTTCTATACAAAGACAGAGAGAGCAAGTGGATGATGAGCACATAATTATGCAGTTTCATAACATACCATTAACAGTGATGTTCTGAGAATGTACTGCACCAGTTGTACCGTTGCGACACTCGTACAGCCCAGCATGTTCTGGCAATAGTAGACCGTATAGTTAACCGAGGACCCATTCAAATACTGGTACTCGCCATTCTTGTACCTGTATAGCCGAGCTCCTTCAAAAGAGCACTCATACGTGAGGTTCATTCCAACAAAACCATGACAATTGAGTGGTTGGCATCGAGAATGATATCTTTCACCATCACATGTCGTTGCCTTCCATTCATGAATGAAAATATTATTCAGGCAGGAAAACGAATCATCATGGTAGATAGAGCATGTTATATGAATGTCAATTGGAGTTCCATAGGCAGCACTGTATACATTACAGATCTCTGAGTCATCAGTCAGTGCTACAATTAGTGATGATAGTTGTATGCTAAGTAGCAGAGATAAAATTAAAAAGCTAGGAGCCATATAGTTTTCTAACTGCTAGCACTTACACCTCGGAATTTAGAAGCTAATTATATTATTCAAGCTTATAAAAAGTGTTATGGGACATTAATTTTTAATGCACATGACAATATGATTATTGATGAGTATCAAATATCACACCGGCTATCTTGTACTATTATGAAGTTATATGGACCAAATTCCGTTAGGGTCATCTTGTCATCGATTCAGAGTGTATATTGTTATGCTGCATGCACAATCACCAGCTCCAAGAAAATGCTCTGTTCCTTGTTTCAGTTCATAATTCATGTCTTGAATGGTTGAGCTCACACTTTTATGAACCTTAAATTTCCGATCATAAACTTAATTATTCTGATAATAAAACAATTATTTAACTATGCAAGCAGATTAATAATTGCAATGATTGGGCCTCCTAAATAACACAACGGATATATTATAGTGAAAGCTCTCATCTCAAAAAGTGGCAGCCACCTGGATGTGGAATTAGTGCTAACATAAAAAAAACCAGCACCGTTAGATATGAGTGGAACTGTGTGTGGTACAAATAATTTTGTCTTATATGCATGTTGAGTCTATTTAGATAACGTACTATTGTGTCACATGGCCCTCCCATACATATTTAGGGATACATTCCTAAATAGAGCCTATACATGAAATCACACATTCATTTTAAAGCATAATTATTACAACCTAGTTCTCACCTGTCAATCCTAGGCAGTAGTTTTCCTCTCTTCATTCTGCGGTTGGGATCAGCCTGTAGCAGGGGTGAATCAGTCTCCTTACTATCAAGGAGCTGTACTGTCATTAATAAGGTAAATGCATAAAAGAGTAGTTTTTACCGGTCGTAAACTGGTCCCTTGTTATGTACTTTATCGAGTATAGTTCCTACCGTATATCGTATATTGTCCCTTGTTATGGATTGACAGAAGTTGTTTTGTGTTTGTTGTTGCAGAGGAGACAAGTTGAAAGCCCGTGGACTTGATCCAAAGGAAATAAGTGAAGCTGCTGGCGTAATGCTCCATGTTGATTTTAAAAGGCACATGCAGTAGCAAGAAGAAAAAGCATGTTGAGAACGTGTATGGGAAACGCGAGTAGAGAAAGCACGTTCAGAGAACGTGTATAGAAAATCCATGCATGTAGGGAAAGTACGTTTAGTACACGCGTAGAAAACGCAGGTAGCCTACACACGTTTAGGTAACGTGCATAGAAAACACGTGTCTAGCGTACACGCGTCTAGCTAGGAAACACGTGTGGGGCCCATAAAATTCAGATAAAGCCTTATATACAGCGCATTTGAGGCATCATGTGGGTTAAAGCTAGGGCAAGGCAGAGGTGCATTATGAGCCTGCATGCATGTGGCCAAGATCTCTTTAGAGGCACACATAAGGTAGAGATACACCAAACAGTTCTTGGCGAGGGCTGTACATACCAGCTGAATTCTGATTTGCTCGCCTTATGACCCTTGCCATTTAACCCGCCTGGTGTTCCAATATGCCAGTAAGGCTTCTATCTCAGTGAATGGGGCCTCACATACACGCTTTAACTAAACACGTCTTCTGTACACATTTTCTTTATGCGTTTACTAAACGTGCTTTCCTTACTCTCGTTTCCTGTACTCGTTCATTTTTCTAATCACGTTTTATAATCAACAATTACATTGAGCACATGTAGGAATCCTGTCAATGCATTCTAAGTGGATTCTTCCTGTAACATTATCATAGCAATTATATGTAACTGATGACTGAATACATTTATTCTTTTATTCTTTAAGCACAGAATTATCGGATGGGGGAACAACTAGCCCATCTGATATAAAAGCGAAAACTTGGCCTGGGAGCGTACTTGCAAAATACGCGGTGGGTGTGGCTAAAACTACTATGGAAAGTAATTGCATTCAGCCCATGAACCATTTATTGACTGTATAGCTATGGACAGGAGCAGGTGAGGGGATGGAGCGTCTTGCTCCGCGAATTCTGTACAGTTTCTAGCTTACCCCTGCTGTGCACACACGGGATATATGCTCTCAATACAATGTCACATCAGTTCAAGAGCAACACAATAGCACACAAACGCACCATCGACACAAAAATATTGTATCTAGATTCCCCTAATACAGGGTTAATGGTTAGCAAACATGCTGAGATCATTCAACCTGAAGCCTCAATTCACTTAGTTCCCACCACTCAATTAGAGATCTACACTAGCTGTTAAAAAATGATGTGTGGTTTTAACGCAGATGCGGACTATTATCGCAAATATCAGGAAAAAACGCACATTTGTCACAATAGCCACACACTCTGCGTCAAAACCACACATCATTTTTACAGTGTATCCATGTGGAAAGGGGACATGACACCTCGATCTCCTAGTTCCTAAATTTATTTTCTTGGGAGCAAGGCCTATATTCAAAGAAATTCCTGCAACATTCCTGCATAATTATTAATGTGCATGCATGCACCTCCCAGACGCTTAATTAACCAATTAATCTACAATAATTATGTCATGTTTAGTAGAAATTGGGTTGAAAAAATAATTATTAGCAGGTTATTAGTTATAGTGTAGCGAAAAAGAGTTCATAGAGTTTGGCTTCTTGAAAATAGCTTGATGTAATCTTGATTTGAAATTATCCTCATTACTGCACAGACACACAACTCCGTGGATGATTTGCGGCAAAGGGTTACTATTCTCAGTTAATATGGGGATGACCCTGCCATTATACAATGCTGGTTTCTGATAAATTGCATGCTCCAGTTCGTATACACACCACTCAGAACTTGCATAGTCACTAGAGACCACAATCACAATCTTATCTGCCCCCAGTATTAGTCTGTGTCGCTCTCCAGATACGGAAAATCCTGGTATCATACTGTCTTCATGAATGTTCACGCGAATAACAGGATGTAACAATTCGATGAGTGGTTTTAGTTCATTTCTCACCCATTCACTGGTCGCATCCGTGTAGCTGATGTAGACGACAAATTCTGTGAGCTCAGAAAGATCGTACAACTCTAAAGTACGATCAGGTGGCTCGTCTCTTTGATAAGGTGAACTTGGTCTACCATCAGAGAAGCCAATTAGTCTTTGAGAATACACTCCAGTCTGACCATTGTTGTTTACACCGTTTCCGGGTACTTGTTCTCCCACCATAAGTCCATTTCTTTGCACACCATTAATTTTAGATATCTAATAACGAATAACAAAATACCCACTATCTAATTGACTTGAGCAAATGCCAATTAACAAATTAAAGTGCTTATTCTATCTCTTTTGTTCCTTGGGCCTTTGTGCCTTTCATGCATGGGTATAATGTACTGTATTTACTTGATTAAACGCCCTCCTTGATTAAACGCCCATGGTAAAAGCTGTCTTTGTCAATAATCGCCCATGTATGGGGCTTGGCACTGTGGGTGGAGCTGAATTAGCACGTGGAACCAGCTAAAACAAGAGCAGCATAGAATAACTATTTATGATGGCAGAGAGGACACAGAGGGAGAAACACCACTCCTACGACTTAAGATTGAAGCTGAGAGCTGTGGCAGCAGCCAAAAAGAGCATAATAACTGCTGATGAGCAAGAGTTTGAAGTAGACAAAACAATAAACGCTCGTTCGGAATAAGCGCCCATCTCGTTTAAACTCCCCCTCTACAGATGCTGCTAGGAAATAAACGCCCGGGCTTTTAATCAAGTAAATACGGTATACTGATAATACCACATGGCCACAGCTATATATAATACGTATATAGGTCAAGATTATGATATTTTTGTTATGTGACTCACCTGAACACACACTGCTCCATCTGACTCTGTGTCACAGAGTGTGGACTGGGATTCATACAAGCGAGTATGTCGATATGAATCTGTGGGAAACAACACACATGCATGTACGCAAAGATCCATATACTGTGAACACTTACGTCCATTCTGATTGAGGACACGTCTTTGTCTATACTTTCGTACTAGAAAAACAATAACAACAATGACTGGTAAAATAATTACTACAAAAGCTGCAAACTTTGAACCAGATGTGGATACTTCAGTGACTGAGTCGGTTACAGCTATGTGGGCAGACTCAGTTACAGTTATGTTGGCAGACTCGGTAATAGTTAGATGGGCAGACGTCCTCCATTGAAGACGAAGGTTGGAAAACTTTACGACTGAGCAGGATACAATACTTCCAGAGAGATCAGCAGTCACTTTTGGTATACGAAGTGTGTACTCCACAACAGATGATATGCTGTTAATTTTAATGACTGCTTTCTTCACATGAGGCATTGTACAATTATCACTGGTGTAGTTGTATGGTTTTGATAAAGAAAGGTGCATAGAGCAGGTCTCAATTGTTGTCGTATTTCCAAAAACAACAGGCTTTGAATAATCAATTTTGATCAGAAAATGACTAGCATCTACAGTGCTAGCATAAAGGTATCTACATTGAAAGATTGCATCTTGCCCTGCAGACACTGTAGTATTCAGAGGTAGACTTGTATTTTCAATTTGTAAACCTGCTTTCTCCAATTGAAAATTTATTGTAACACAAACAGAATGGGAGTAGTTGGTTGTGCTGGCTGTAACGAGGACTTTAATGCTCGGATTCCTGTCTGTCACTCTATACGGAATATACCTGAAGCCAGCTTTCTGTATGTATATTAAAAACGTGACATTAATTGATTTCATCGCATGCATTCAAGCTTGTTATCTTACCCATATCGTAGGATTAGTTTTGTTTTGCAGTGTGTACAATCCAATATCCACACCATTCCTAGCATCTTTGCCTACCAACCATTTAATTTGCTCAATAGTCACTGACACATTGTTTGCTGGGTTTGCATACACAGCAAATTCATAAGATGACCCAATACTTGAGGCAGACCAAGAGCTACTAGAACAGCACATATATCGAGTGTCTATATATGGAAATTTTTTACAATGTGAACCGATACGAATCTCCTCTATAAAAAGAGAAAAAGTGGTGAGTCTATATTTACACGTACCGTATAGCAGGTAATTTTCGGGGAGGCAAAACATTCGTAGTCACTTCGTGGATAATATTTTTGTGGTTGTTGCTTGCACTGTAGGTAAAAGTAGGCAAGGTCGCTTCATTCGTGGGTAAAATATTCGTGGTCAGAGCTTCAACCACAAAAACCACGAATATTTTGCCCCACACAAAAATTACCAGCTACATGTATAGCATATAACGCACATATGCACATTACTTTTGTTAACGTACCATTCACAGTGATATTCTGAGCATGTACTTCAGTATTTGCACTGTTGCGACACTCGTACAGCCCAGCATGTTCTGGCAATAGTAGACCGTAGTTAACCGAGGACCCATTCAAATACTGGTACTCGCCATTCTTGTACCTGTATAGCCGAGCTCCTTCAAAAGAGCACTCGTACGTGAGGTTCATTCCCAAAAAACCAGGGCAACTGTCTATACATTGATCACGATACTCATTACCACATTCCAAAGCACTCCATTGGTGAATGAAAGTATTGTTCATGCAGGAAAACGAATCATCACGGTAGACAGAGCATGTTCTATGAATGTCAATTGGAGTTCCATAGGTACCATCACGCGGATTACAGACACTAGTCAATGCTACAGATAGTTGTATGCTAAGTATGCTAAGTAGAAGAGATAAGATTAAAACGGTAGGAGCCATAATTCTCTATTCTAACTGTAAACTGCGAGAGGAGGTAC